>NC_055987.1:110198420-110500607 GCF_018446385.1 Zingiber officinale | reverse complement strand
CCGTTTGATTCTCAACTTCGTTCATATAATGAATGTAGCAATCTAATGCTTCAGATTTGTGAGAAATCAAATACACATGACCGAACCTAGAGAAATCATCAATAAATATAATGAAATAGGAAGCTCCATGTAACACCCCTAGAAAGCCTAGATAAAGTAAGGGCAATGAGAGTACGAATGTAACCCCTAGAAAGCCTAGATAAAGTAAGGGCAATGAGAGTACGAATGTAATGAAAAGAATGTGTAGATAGTCTACGTTGAATGTTACGATGGGAAGGATTTAGATAATTAAAAACTTTATGAAAGAAAATAAAGTTGAGAATATAAAGTTCTATACATGATTTATAATGCAAGGAATTAATGTAAACAAAAGAGATATGAGATATTATATATGCATGTATGAAATATTTATGCATAATGCATATACATGAATTATTTTGTACAAAAATATGTTAGGAGAAGGATTTGATCCTTGGTTCTCTTGTGGATGCATGCATGTGTTAACCAAGTGTGATAGGAGTGAATATTGTAAGAGGAGAGATGGGAATTATAATTAAAGGAAAGAAAGGAGAGAAATTAAGAGAAAGAAAAGAGAGAAACTCAAGAAGCATTTCTCTAGCATATTCTTTCTCATTAAGAGGAGAAGTAAATGAGGAGGATGAATCAAGTCAAGTTTTCCTCCCCTCACTTTAGTATAAATAGGCATGGAGGGGGATTCATCCTCAACTCACTCTCCTCCTCTCCTGCATTTGTGCCGAGCACTCTCCCTCCCTCTTTCCTCTTGTTGCCGAGAGCAACAACTCTCCCCCTTCTTTCTTTCTTTTGTTGCCGAGCAACACAAGAGGAAGAAGCCTCCTCTTCTTCCTCCTCCTCTCCACCAAAAGACCTAGCCACTTCTTCCTCCATTGGTGCCGAGCAAAGCAAGCAAGGAAGAAAGGTCCACAAGCAAGTTCTCAACTCTAGGAAACTTAAGCAAAGAAAGTAAGCTTCCCCTCACCTGCGGTACAAGGCTTTCATGTGATTTTCGGATTCTTTTTCTATGCCTTGAAAGAAAGTTTTCCCCTATGTTTGTATACATATATGATGCATGATCAGAGGTGTATGTAACCCTAGAATTTCAATCAAAAATATTGTAAATAGGTTAGGAAAATTATTGTCTAACCAAACTAGTGCAAGTTTCCCTCTATGAAATGCTAAGGACCTTCCTATGGTTTTCTTGCTTGGAAGTTGATTGGAACCAAAAGAACCCCACTCTCATGTTTCGGCCAAGAAAGAATTTAGGGTTAGGAGGACCTTGAATTTAAAATAACTATGCTTATATGACATGATATAAAGTTCTTAAGAGTTGTATACTTGTATGTTGAAAGAAACTCATGAACCTTACTCTTAATATTTCGGCCATGGTAAGGTGATAGTTTAGAGAAGCTTAAACAAAATTCTAATATGCTCAATGACCTCTGTGATATTATGTTATGAAAGATGATTAATGCTCTCATGTTTAATTGGAATGTAGAAAATTAGTTACATGATTTATGACATGTAAGATCACAAGAGTTCTAGCTTGTTTATGATCCAACCTTGTGTATGATGTTCTTAGTAAATCTTGCTATGAAATTTACTTAGGTTTCCCAGGCTTTAGGCCACTTAAAGGAAGTTTATATTCTATGAATTTCGGCCAAGTAAGGTTTAAAGGACCTAGAGGCCTTGGAAATGAAACCTAAGGGGTTAAAAGTACTTCTTATGAAAACTTGATAATGTGTGAATGTGATACATGTTTGTATGACCTAAATGAATCATTATGTGTTCGGCCATGAAGGGATAGATGCCCTAGAAATCCTAGAACAAAAATTAAATATGTCTATGCCATGCTGTATGAAAATGATATGATAATAAGTTAGAATGCATGATTGCTTTAGTTACGAAATGATATGCATAATAAAGTTATATTATGAAATATGCCATGATGTGTTATAGCATAGAAAATGCTATACATAATGAAAAGAAATGAAGTTATGTTATGATATGTTATAGCATAGAAGATGCTATACATAATGAAAAGAAATGAAGTTATGTTATGATATGTGATAGCATAGAAAATGCTATACATAATGAAAAGAAATGAAAAAGAATAAATGCATGAAAGATTGTTAAGGACATGATATGATAGTTATGCATGATAAGTTATTTTTATGGTTTGTACCAAGGGTGGGCTCCGTAAACGCCCTGGGGTCGATGGAGTAAGACTCGGGCCTCGTCAGTAATGGGCCTTTGAGTGCCCTAGGTCGATGGAGTAAGACTCGGGCCTAGTATGTATGCATGGTAGGGCTCAAGACTTGCTACCTTGGACCTACGCATTAAGTATGTGGTACAAACCGGGATCCCAAATGATGATGATATTAATTTCAAGTACTATTAAGTATAAGTTTTCAAATTCACGATGCATTGCCTACATTCATATGTGCTTGAATTATATGATGATATGATATAATGTCATGTGATATTATGATATGAATATGATGCCTTGTATGTCTCATGCTTGTGATTTATTTGTTTTATGATATGATATTCATGCTTCTATGAAATGATATGTGAATAAGAAATATGCATGATATGTTTGAATAGAATGATATGTTATGTTATGATTAGTTGAGACGATGATATGTTGATCCATTCTTGATATACGATGATTCTCGGTTTTAGTGAGTAGGAAAGGAACTTACTGAGCCATGAGTGCTCATAGCTTACTTTCCTTGTACCGCAGATAAAAGAGAAAGCTGGATGAACAACGGAGCAGGAGGAGGAGCAGATAGTGATGTGTGTGGTGGTGGCTCGGCAAGAACGATTCGGACAAATTAATATTTTTAGTTATATGATCAATATATGCACATTCGAACTAATC
Source organism: Zingiber officinale (assembly GCF_018446385.1). NCBI lineage: Eukaryota > Viridiplantae > Streptophyta > Magnoliopsida > Zingiberales > Zingiberaceae > Zingiber > Zingiber officinale. Next base: position 110,497,708 of record NC_055987.1, on the reverse strand, counting down.
AGAATATGTGATATCATGCTTATTTAAATAAAAGGAATGATTTAAAATTTTCCGCTGTTATAGTATAACTAAAGCATGTACGTAAGTAGTATAAGATCGTAGCGCCGCCCTTGGGTAAGAAGGGTGGGCGTTACACTCCATGTCTAGCCTTCACATTCATTGGACCACAAATATCCGAATGAATCAACTGCAACATTGATTCAGATCTAATAGCCTTACCAAATGGTTTCCTAGTTGCTTTTCCAACAAGACAATGCTCATATATAGACAATTGAATCTTAGCTCGAGTGCCCAATAGACCCTCTTTAGCTAACCGATTCATACGTTCTTGTCCTATGTGTCCTAATCTAGCATGCCAAACCTCATCAGTTATATCTACATCACTAGTTAAAGCAATGTTTGAAAAACAACCATCAATAGCATAATTGACATCTGATTCTACATCAAGAACCATAAAAACTATTTGTTAAAAAACCATATCCGATTGACACTGAGTCAATCTTAAGTTCAACAGACCGACTGTAAAAATTAATACAATACCCTAAATCAAGAAGACACGTAACAGAAACAAGATTCTGTCAAATTTTAGGAGCATACAAGACATCATGTAGAAATAAAACTCTACCACCACGTAGGTTGAGTTTGCAAGTGCCGACTCCTTTGACTTCAACTCTTGCATTATTTTCCACATAGATCCACTTTTTGCCAGCTGGTACCCGACGGTACTCAACAAATGTAACTCGTTCCCGAGCTATATGGTTGGTTGCTCCCGAATCTATAATCCACAAAGGATAAGAATCAGCTAACAACACTGAACTAGCAACAAAATGCTCTTGAAAAGAAGACACACTTGGATTTACCTTTTTTGGCTCAGTGCACTCCCGAGCAAAGTGGCCCTTTTTACCACAGTTAAAACAAGTCAACTTGTTTTTAGGTTTCTTTCCAGTCTTCTTGACTATCTTCTTGATTGGGCCCTGTCCCACAATAGCAGCTTCCTTCTTCTTTCCCTTCCCTTTCTTGAACCATTTCTTTTTCTTGGATCCATATGATCTTGCAGAACCTACAGCCACATAGGATTGTCCAGAAATCCTTGCGGATTCAACTCTCTCCGCCTCCAATTCTACATGGCGTGAGACATCAGTGAAAGTCTTGATACTCTCACTGTGAGTTAAGGTATGCTTCATGGTCTCCCAAGAATCTGGAAGTGAACGAATAACTACTTGAACCTGTTGTTCATCAGTCAACTCATGACCAGCAGTTTTAAGCTCCCGAATCATGTTCGACATCTCATTGAGGTGTTGAACCATTGATACATTTGGACGCTTTTTGTAGCTGTCAAACTTGATTGTCAGCTGGCGAAGCTTGCTCAGACTTACTCCACTATATTTTTCTTTAAGGGCAACCCAAACTTCATGAGCCGTAAAATATGACTCATATTCAAAAGCTAGGTCGACTACCATTGAACTAATCAATATACCCTTTGCAGTGGAGTCCTTTTTCTTCCATGCCTTATAGGCATCAAGATCTCGTCTGTGTTGTGCTGTGGGACCATCTACAGGTACTTTAATAACCTGATTTACAGCCTCTAGAACTTCTTGTTCCTCAAGTACATATTGTATCTTGAGGTGCCAGATCTTATAGTTATCCCCATTAAGTTTCACCTTTGTTGAGTTCAGCTATTATATTTTTGGTTGCCATAATCTATCATAAATAAACACATTATTTAGTATTTAGTGTAAATCATATGTATGTAATTTATGATTGACTTAATATTACTTTGAGTTGGTTTACAAAATCAAGTGACAACTATGTTTTCACTCATCATCCGTATGACCAATCAAATTAATATTAATCAATTCTATTACATACATCCCAACAAATGAACTAATCATTTATAATATCATGAATTCATTAATTAAATGAACTAATCATTTAATATATCATGTTTTTTTTAATTAAATGAACTAATCATTTAATACATCATGAACTAATCATGCATCATGTCAAGCAAACAACATAAATTAATGAACATATCATTAATATAAAATTATGCTGCATGTTGTTAACATATAACTAACTGATATGAATGAAATGGACTAACTATTGTTCATACAAAACGACAATAAAAATAACAGAACTCTAATAAACTAGATAGACAACTACCACTCCCATTAGGACAGACACTAGTACAGTGGCTAAAATAATCCCTCTCAGCCTGGACTCTTTTGGGGTAATCCTAGGCAGGACAGCTTCAAGATTTTCAATTGGACCCCACACACACTCTCCCAGAACCTCTTCAGATTCATCTGGATCTTCCTCTGGATCTTCAGGCTCTTCTGAATGCTCTTCAGATTCTTCTGGATCCTCCTTTGGAGGATCTTCAGGATCTTCTGAATCCTCTTCAGATTCATCTGGATCCTCCTCTAGGTCTTCAGGACCCCAATAGAGATGAAGCAACTGTCTGCACATCTCTGAATATGAGATGTGTCCATCATAATCATCCCAAAGTTGGAATGCTATCTGCCTAAGGTTTTCTGGCAGTGAATAGACTAGAGCAAATCTTCTATGTGTGTCTTCGACTGGAAATTCTTCTCGCTCAAGTTTCCAGAACAACCGATCGAGCCGACCAATAAGCCATCCGAGTCCTTGAACAGGGTCAAAATCAAGCTCCTTAATCTCCTCCCAAAGCTCATGTTGTCGTAAATCACGACTAGCCATCTGAAAAATTGTAAATAAATAAGTAAGTACAAAACCGACTAACCAGTACAAAACCGGCTTATTTCAATTTATACAGGCATAGTACCAACATAATAAATCAAGAAAAACAAATCTTCTCGATTTTCAGGAGTTAAGCCGACAATTAGAACTAATCTAATTGGTCAGACCCATCGGATCTGTTGATTAGGGATCCAGATCCCAAGCTTGGTCCATTGTCCTTAATTAGAAATAATCTAATTGGACAGGGATTTTGTGCCTATGTCCTGTTGATTTTTCTCTAAGTCCATTTCAACCAATTTCAGACTTTTTGATCAAACTCAGGTCCATTTGATCAAACCAATGCCCATTGGTTTAAGTCCGACTAATTAGAACAAATCTAATTATTTTGATCAAATCTGACCCATTAGAACAAATCTAGTCATTTGATCATATTTGATCCAAGTCTAATTAATCAACCCAAATTAATTTGGGGTTGAATCAAATTGGTTTAATTAAACCTAATGGTTTAATCTAAACCGGGTCTAATTGGACCAACCAGTTTAGACCCACCTAATTAATTAAAATTAGACCAACAATCATAATTTTAATTAATTTTAACATGCATAATTTTATATATATTAATAAATATATATAAATAATTTTTAAACACATAAGCTTAAAAATTTTGCATGGAAAAATAATTCGAAACAGGAAGGTTTCAATTTTTTTTATTTCCGTTTTTGTTTTGAGAAAAATTCAAAACAGAAACCTCATGTTTATCTTTTGCCGTTTTCTTCGCCGCCACGATGCCTACGTCGCATGCCACATGCCGTCTCAGCCACGCACCAGCAACAAACACGGTACAGAAACTGCAAGAGGCCGAGGCCACCTCGAGCACACTGCCGGCATTTTCTTCACCACGATCTGTTCACCGCCCACCACTTCACTGCCTCACCCATGACGAACGCAGGTAGCCGATCTCTGCTTGCGCAGAAATTGTGAGAGGCAGCAACCATGAGCACTCCGTCGACCAACCAAGACGTCATCATAGGCCACAGAATGCCTTCACCGGTATATCTTTGCGGCCCGAGCCCTGCTCTGATGGAAATCGCTATACTGTCGTGATTTTTTAAACTTGGTACAGTACGCTATTGAGCAGCGACGTTAATGCCGATGGTGACTCTTACCAGCGACCCTATCACCGGTGAGTGACGTTGTATGCTACGACACATTGTCGTGCAAAAAATAATGACGAGAAATGGCAAATCGAGAAAACATCCGAACAATGATTTTATAATTCATCTCTAAGCATTTAGAAATAACTTGGCTCTGATACCAATGTAGATTTATATTCTAAATGCATGATAGACGAATAAAATAAAAGCGGTAAAAACTTACAGCGATCTCCCGCAGATCCACAATCGGCAATGGCGAAATTCGCTATCGGATGTTCTCCACAAACCAAATCCCGCCGCCTTAGATGTTCTCCTCTTACTCTCGTCTCCAACACACCCTGATATCATGCTTGATCCTTGGACACTGTTGGATCGAGACCGCGCTAGAGGGGTTGGGGGGGGTGAATAGCGCTCGTGGCTAAATTTTACTTTTAAATTATCGGAATCGTTCGATTTAAAACGTACGAGTAAATGTAACGGAAATAGAAAAGACAATCACACAAACACGGAGGATTTACTTCGTTCGGAGCCTGTGGCGACTCCTACTCGAAGGCCCGCGAACCTTGATCACTTTCTGTGGGCAACAACTATAAGCACGTAATTGTTACAAGAATGTTATAATTAGAACTATAAAGAAAAACAATACCGACAGTAAGTATATATCAAAGTCTGGAGCTCCGGGTCGTCGGTATGTCGTAGCAGCACTTCAGGATGATCTCGTTAGCAGCACGTTGAAGAAAGGAAGTGTGTAAGTTGTTGATATGAAGTGCTGGTCGAAACGCCCTTATAAAGGGTGTTCAAGGCGCCTTGAAGGCTGTTCAAGGCGCCTCCATACTGCCGAGTCCTCCGCATGGATCGAGCTTGAACTGGTCGAAGTTCATCTGCTTAAGGCGCCTTAAACCTCACTCAAGGTGCCTTCCAAGGCACCTCCAATGGTGCTTCGCAGCCAGCTCTAGCTTTGCACCCGAGGCGCCTCCAAGCTCCATGGAGGCGCCTCAGACACTGTTCATCCTGTAACGACCCAAATTTCCTCATTTTGAGCTCCAAAAATAATTCAAAAATATTTTGAAATGCTATAGAAAAATTCTAGAGATTTTTAGAGTATTTTTATGAAATTTTTGGAGTTCGTTTGGTATTTTTACCAAGAGGAAGAAGTTAAAAAAAAAATAAAAAAAAAATAATATATGTTGAAGCCGGGTTTTGAACCCAAGATCACGGATCCGAACCCAAGTCTTAACGAATTCAGCCCAACCATATGGTCTACGGGTGTTTTGTTAATTATATATGGAGCGATATATATTTAAGTAGTAGTTAGGAATAGTAAAATAATAGGAAATAAAATGGTTACAGCTGGGATTCGAACCCACGAGTTGGGCTTTAAGCAGAACGCAGCCCACCAACAGACCAGCCGAACTTTTCTTAACTAAATATATATCGAAATATATTTAAGTAGTACTAGTTAACAGAAATATGAGAGTATTAAAAGGAGAACTTAAGTTTTGGCCGTGACCTAATTTTTCCCCTCTCCTATTCTTTCTCTCGCGCAGCGTCGGGGTTCTCTTGGGCGAAATCGCAGCCGCCGCCAGGATTCCTTCCTCCGGTGGCCAGCGAAGGTTTCCTTCCGACGGATCTTCACCAATTGAGACCACCTCGGCAGGAGGGCGCGTAGGCACGAGGAAGCGGCCGGGGAAACTCAAGCTTCGCAGCAAACCCTAGATCTCTCTCCTTCGGCTGTAAGTCCAAGAAACCCAAGGTAAGTTGCTCACTCACCTGCGGTAAGAGTAGTTCCGGGATTTTCTGCCTTGTCGCTGTGAATTGAGGTTTCGGATTTAGTTTTCTTCAAGCTTTGATGTTAGTAATTCAGTGTTTGATTTGGGTTTCCTGTTTGTTACCCTAATTGGTATTTTCGGTTTACACATGAGCCCTACAAGTTTCAGAATTTAGCTAGGGTTTTTGGTTTGGAAAGATCTGATGTTCTTCAGAAGCTTCCCTGTGGTATTGAGTGGATCAATTCATTTATGTTCAGAATTAGGATTTGTTGGAGGTTAAGAGTAGCATGCTTGCTTGATTTCTTTCTTCTGATGTCGATTTTAGCATCCTAGTTGTAGCATTTCAATGTTACTGATATATATGTAATCAGTATTTCGAATTTTCAGTTTAGATCCGCACATCTCAGTTATAGCACCTTATTGTTACTGTAATTGACCTTATAGAGTTGGCTAAAATTCAAAGCATTTCAAATTATGCTGGGAATTGTAAGCCACAGATGTGAACTTTGACTAGTAGTACATAAATAGATGCTTCACTAGGACAAGTAATCACTGAGGATAAGCTTAGAAGCACTAAGTTAACCCCGCATTACATGAATTGCATTCCTATCTTTATGAAATTGTGAAGAACAGCCCATTCCTTTTGTGCTATAAGTTGAACAAGAACAACCCATTAAACCTATCCTAGCTTTAGAGCTTGCATTGCAGATTTTTGATTGTCTAGCATAGCAGATTTTGAATGGTTAGCATTGTAGATTAACATTTCAGATTTTTTGGTTTATTCTAGCATGCTATTTGGACTTTTCCATTTGCTATTGAATATTCATGATTAGATTTCATTTTCTATTTCGTTGCTATAGGTTTGAGCATGAGTAGATTTAGATTTTTAGTTCCTTATGTTATTAGTTGAACATGAGTAGATTTAGAGTTCTAGTTCCTTATGTAATTAAATGTGCATGAGTGACATTCCTTTACAGCAATCAGTTTCTGGTTTCTTTTGTATTGGCTATGTATGCAGAATTAGATTTATCTTTAGTCCTTATTTGCTACTTTAACAAGCATGAGCAGCTATACATGTTATTTATTTCAAGTATTCAGATTTAAGTTTTCTTGCCACCTCAATATGCATGAATGGTTTTATTTATAAGCATGCAGTTTTATTTAACATCTCAGCGCAGTTTTATTAAGCATTTCAGTGCAGATTTTTGTTAAGTGAAATATGCAGATTTTGTTAGGTTTTATAGTATTTTGAGTTTAAGAAAAGGATAAGAAAGATAAAGAAAAGAAAGAAAAAGGCCAAGGCCTTAAGTAGATCTCAAAGTCAAGACTTTAGGGATTTTGGCACACAAGGTGCTTATTAAAATGCCAAGGCATTATATATTAGAAGTATTAAAAGATAACAAGTATTTTACTTTTATCAATGGCACTGTACTGGACTTTCAGTAGTCCTTGGGCTGGGCTCCCATAGTCGGTCCCTAGGTTCAGATAACCTAGTATGCAGGACTCTCAGTAGTCCTTGGGCTGAGCTCCCATAGTCGGTCCCTAGGTTTAGATAACCTAGTATGCAGGACTCTCAGTAGTCCTTGGGCTGGGCTCCCATAGTCGGTCCCTAGGTTTAGATAACCTAGCAAATCCTACTAGATTCGGGACCAGCTATCTCGGGTCTAGTTAGGGATGCGCGCATAGTAAGTACAGTTGCCGAGCCCAAGAAGAAGTTGATTATTATTTTGAAATATTATAAGTATAAGTTTTTGAACAAGTAAAGCAAGTTTTCCATAACTATAAAGTATTAAAGGACAAGTTTAGAACAGATGAATTAAGTTTCACCTTTAAAATCAGCAAGCTGAGTTTTCTTTTATGCTAGCAGCTTTTACATGTTTAGTTCTTACATGTTATTTATTTGCTAGTTGATGAGCATGTTTAGCTTTATATGTTAGCATTTCAGTTAGTTTGCTTTCTTTATTAGTTTATGAGCATGATTAACTATACATGTTTGGTATATCAGTTAGTATGATGTCCTTGTCATTTATGAGCATGAGTAGCTATACATATTAGCTTTTCTGTTAGTTGATTTCTTAGCCATTTATGAGCATGAGTAGCTTTACATGTTAGCATTCATTTTTAGCATGTTTTTATTTCGTATACATGCACATTCATGGTTTTGTGAGTTAGATAGCGCTTACTAAGCAAATTTTGATTATAGATTGCACTTCCTCTTACTGCAGATATAGGAAAGGAAAGGACATAGCAAGGAAGGTGACAAGGTGGCGCGGATGGTGTGTGATGTTTGGACTATGGAGTAGACTAGGATATTGAACTAGAATTTATTTAGAATGTTTTGGTTTAAGTGTTTAACGTATTTAGAACTTGTGCATGTTATTATTTGGTTTGTTTTGTCGTGTATTCGTTAGAGTTGATTTTTCCTTGGTATTGTGCTTCTTGTTGATATATAAACTGCGTGGTTGATTGATATGTGTTCCAGCCGCTTGTGGCTGTGTATATTATGTCATGTATTATTGATTATGGTCACCGGTACAGGGGAGATTCTGCCGGAATTTTTCGGTAGGGTTTCTTCGAGGATTTTAATTATACCGGTTAAGTAGAGTTAGTAGATAAGTAACGGTCATCCTTAGAGAGTAGTAGTAGTAAGAAGGGTGGTCGTTACACATCCGAGGCTTTAGGTTGTGTAACAACCACCCTCCTTACTACTTCTCTGAGGGTGACCGCTACCGATTCTACTATCTTCACATAACTAATGCTACTCACTATTAACACTAGAGATGCTTTTACCCATTTATATATCAAGAAATTCACATGTCTATTAGAACTTTAAACTGCTGTCATTTTAATTTTTTTTTTCTTACTAATTAAACATGCAAAAAGGTGTAACATAATCAAGTGTAGCATGTAGGCAATGAAACTTGCTTGTTACTTCTGTTAAATACTTAATAGCAGATTCATTAATAAAGGCAGATTTCCATTCAACAAGAATAAACTTCATAGCAGATTTAAACCTTTAAATGTTAATACTCTACAGCATGCATCAATACTGGCAGCACATAAGGCAGCATACTACAAGTGGTCAAATACTAATACGCACATAGCAATACTAATCTTATATCCTCACTACAGCAACCCAGAAACAAATTCCAGCATGCAACAGGAATCCCAAAGGCAGATAAGTATTTCGGCAGAGGTATTTTTTTCCCAGGTTTAACCAATGCAATCCAAAACCGAACCTCATGGTAGATTACATTTCCAGCAGAGTATAAAGGGGTAATCAGCAAAAGCATTTAACGATCTGAATAAGTCCAGCAATGTAATCAGGCTAAAAATATAGATCTCTACAGATTAAATTTCTCCACGGCAGAAAACTCACAGCAGGTGAAAATTTCCAGCATGCATAAGGAGAACTTCTGAGCATTTTAAAACCAAGCATTTTACCAAGCATCATCTATGCATTTAATCATCCGAATGGTTCCAGAACTCAACAAAACAAAAGTATTTGACCAACTTCAATACAGTAAAACAAGGAGAGCATAAAGAATCTGAATTTTTTATTAATTCTCCTAGTTATTTAAGAAGAAACCTAAATAATTTAACTTGCAGAAATTTAAAAGCAAGGTCCCCAAATCTTCCATCTCCCCCATCCACACACACATCACCAGTGTCTCCTTGTCGCCTTCTTCTATGCCATTTTAGCCTTTCCTTTATTTTTATCCATATCTGTAGTAGGAGGAAAAGTAGCATCTATAAGCTAAAAGCTTAGTAAGTGCTTTCTACTCACAAAATCCGATAAGGAATGCATAAACATTAAAGAAAGCAGAGAGTACATGCTCAACATGAAAATAGCAATATAGAACTACATCATGCATCTCTAAAGGAAACAATCATTTAACTTGCTAGAATTTGCAACTTGGATAAAGGAACTTGTTCTATTTGTTTCCAAATTAATACTTTTATACTTTAAAATAATATTCAACTTTACTTAGGCCCGGCATTGTACCACTTTGCGCGCCTTTCTTAATGAGAATTGAGGTAGCTAATCCCAAAACCATTAAGACACTTCTAGACCTTATGTCTAGGGGCAACTTGGAGCCCATCCCTTGGACCTTGTGTCCGGTACATGCCCTTTAAAAGTAAAATACTTTTCTTTATATACTTCTTTAATCACTTCTTCTAAATAAATGCCTTGGCATCTATTTAAGCACTTAGTGTGCCTTGATTCTAATTTTTGAAACTTAGGGTCAGATTGCATCTTAGTATTGCTTTGCTTGTACTTCTCTCATTTATTCAGCAAACAAGAGATATTTAACTACATGGCACTGATATAAAATATTATCCAGTACATATTCAAACAAAACTCCACAATAATTAAAGAAAGAACTACTATATCACTGAAATGTAACCGGATATATATTCAAACCGATTCCAACAGAATTCCTCAGCCACTAAAAGGAGAATACATGGTCATAAGGAACAACTTTTAAGCAGCTCATGGCAGTAAGAGTTTTCCACATTTCAAGCTTGTAAAAACTAACTTATTCTTGACTCCTAACAATCATTCGATCATACAATGGCTTGAAGTAATTTATATCTACTTAAACATGCTTGAAGTGTAAGGTAAATACATCTAACTAGCATGCTGTCATAATCACGGAAATCCTTCAAAACTTTTGTTCGTGCACTAAATAAAAACACCAACAGGTTTAAACCAGAAAAACTATACCAATTTGCTAGATCAAGGTCAAATCCGAAACCACAAACTAGAATGAAAGGCTACTGTTGTTCATCTTACAACAAAACACAAATAAAACCCGAGAGCTACTCCTACCGCAGGTGAGAAGCACTTACATCCGGTTCTTGGACTTACAATCCGAAGGAAACGCTCTAGGGTTTCGGTGGAGCTCCGATTTCTCCCTTTTTCTTGTGTTTCCCGAGCTCCCCTTGCCGGAATGGTCACCCAGCGTGGAGACCGGCCGGAAAATGCCTCGCCGACGTCGAGAGGAGGAAACCCTAGCCTTGGCTGCGGTTTCGCCCGAGAGAGTCGGCGCCGTCGCGAGAGAGGAGAGGAGAAATTTCGAGAGAAAGTTTTTAGGTTTTCCTCTCTTAACTTAACCTATTTTTATAACCTTGTTTGAATTCGATTCCAACTATGCTTAACTCCATTTCTCTCCTTACTAGGTTAGTAAAACCGTGTAGCTCAGCTGGTTGGCTGGGTTCGGCTGCGATTCGGCTCGGGTCAAGGTCTCGGGTTCGAGTCTCCCTTTCAACGTTTTTTTATCAAAACTTCTTTCTTTTTGTAACCCTACTAAACGATCTCCAAAAATTACATAAAAATACTCTAAAAATTCCTAAAAATCTCTAGAATATTTTAAAAGTATTTCCAAATATTTTTATGGACTTTTAGAACCTAAAATAAGGAAAATTGGGTCGTTACAATTCCCCATACCTTATAAAAAGTTCGTCCTCGAACTTAGAATAGCTCTGGATATTTCTGTCTCATACTGTCCTCCCGCTCCCAAGTGACTTCCTCGTGCTTCTGGTTCTGCCAGACGACCTTCACTAGTGGTACTTCCTTGCTTCTTAGTCTCTTGACTGCTCTGTCCACTATCTGTGTAGGTCTACTCTCAAAACTAAGATCCTCTTGGATCTGCACTGACTGAGGCTCAATCACTTGGCTAGGGTCATGGAGGCACTTCTTTAACATGGAGACATGAAACACATTGTGTATTGCTGACATGTCTTGTGGTAATTCCAGCTTGTAAGCTACCTTCCCAATCCTGTCTGTAATCAGGTAAGGTCCTACATAGCGAGGACTCAATTTGCCCTTCTTGCCAAATCTCATCACTCCCTTCATAGGAGCAACTTTGAGAAAAACTGAATCTCCTACTTGAAATTCCAGTGGCCTACGGCGTGTGTCAGCATAGCTTTTCTGTCTACTCTGGGCAGTCTCAATCCTCTGTCGATTTTTGGACGCCCGAGTGGTTTCTTCTATCATCTCTGTCGAATGCCCAGCTCTACTTCCATTTCTTTTCTTTCACCGCTTCTTGCCAGATATAGGTGATCTGCACTTCCTGCCATACAACGCCTCATATGGTGCCATCTTGATGGTAGCCTGATAGCTATTGTTGTAGGCAAACTCAGCTAAGCACAGATACTTGCACCAACCGCCTTTAAAATCTAGTGCACAAGCCTTGAGCATATCTTCTAGGATCTGATTTACTCGCTCTGTCAGTCCATCAGTCCGAGGATGGAAGGCAGTCTTGAACTTGAGCTTGGTGCCTAGTGCATCATACACACTCCCAAAGTGAGAGGTGGGCGCCCATCTCTATCGAAATAATAGATTTGGGAACTCCGTGAAGTCCGATCACCTCTTTAACATACAGTTGCTAACTGCTCTATAGAGTGAGACACTTTGATGGCTAGAAAATGAGCGGACTTGGTCAATCTTCACTATCACCCATATCGCATCATATCCATTTGTGGTTCTTGGGAGACCTGTTATGAAGTCCATAGATATGTCTTTCCACTTCCACTCGGTATTGGAAGAGGTTGTAAAACTCCTCCTGGTCTCTGTCCCTCTGACATGTCAGGCAGGTACCGACATATTTAGCTACATCTCTTTTGAGTCCGGACCACGGAACTTCTATTTCACGTCTTGGTACATCTTGGTAGAACCGGGATGCATGGCGTATGGTGTACTATGGGCTTCTTCTAAAATTTTCTTTCTCGACTCTTCATCATTGGGAACACAAAGGCGATTTCCGATAAAGAATTCCACTGTCAAACTCCGAACTTCCTTCTTCTTGTATCCCTTGCTTGATCTTTTGAATATCGGATCTTCGCTTTGCTTTCTCTGTATATCCTCAAGCAGGGTTGGTGTCAATGCCGAAAGTTGCCCATAAATAATTTCAAGTCCAAAATCGACAACTCCTTCCGTAGTGGCGGGGCTAATGATGATAAGGACATCAAGGATGCCCTGGACTTTCGCTTAGTGCATCCGCCACTTTATTAGCTTTACTGGGTGGTAGAGGATTTCACGGTCATAATCTTTGACCAACTCTAACCACCTGCGCTGTCTCATGTTTAAGTTCTTCCGAGTGAAGAAGTACTTAAGACTCGGATGGTCTGTGAAGATTGCACTGGACTCCATACAAGTAGTGTCGCCAGAGTTTCAAAGACTGCCAACTCTAGATCATGAGTGGGGTAGTTCTTCTCGTAGTCTTTGAGTTGTCTTGAAGCATAAGCTATAACTTTTCCTTCCTGCATGAGTACAGCTCCTAAGCCCATCTTGGAAGCATCACTTTAGATGTCAAAACTCTTGTCATCCTCTGGAACAGTCAGATTGGTCAGTCTCCTCTTGAGTTCTTGAAAACTCTGCTCATTTATCCGACCATTCAAACTTCTTGTCCTTCCCGGTGAGGGTCAGGGAGAGGCTATCTGGAAAAGTCCTCCACAAATTTTCTGTAGTACCCAGCTAAACCAAGGAAGCTTCGATCTCCCCGACATTCTTGGGTCTCTTCCATTTGCTACTTTGGCTGGATCTACCTGAATGCCTTCTTTTGAAACAATGTGACCTAGAAATGCCACCTGCTCCAACCAGAACTCGCACTTTGAGAATTTAGCATAGAGCTGCTTTTGCTGAAGGGTCTGCAGAACTATTCTCAAGTGCGTGTCATGCTCCTCTGGGGTTTTGGAATAGATTAGAATGTCGTCGATAAACACGATGACAAACTTGTCAAGGTATTCACTGAACACTCTATTCATCAGGTCCATAAAGACTGCAGGTGCATTAGTCACACCAAAAGGCATGACCACGAATTCATAGTGTCCATATCTGGTCCTGAAAGCAGTTCTGGGTATATCACTCTCCATCACTTTTAACTGATGGTACCCAGAGCGCAGATCTATCTTGGAGAACACTGTTGCCCCTTTCAATTGATCAAATAAATCATCGATCCTGGGCAGTGGATACCTGTTCTTGATGGTCACTTGATTCAGAGCTCTATAATCTATGCACATCCGCATAGATCCATCCTTCTTCTTGACAAACAACACAGGAGCTCCTCATGGTGAGTGACTAGGGCGTATGAAACCCTTGTCAAGTAGCTCCTGAAGTTGCTCTTGTAACTCTTTTAGCTCTGCTGGAGACATGCGATATGGAGCTTTTGAAATTGGACCGGTACCAGGAACCAGTTCAATCTCAAACTCCACTTCTCTGTTGGGAGGTAGTCCAGGTAGCTCTTCCGGGAATACTTCTGGATACTCACAGACTACCCGAACTTCCTCCTGCTTAGGTCTTTCTCCTTCTTCTGTACTCACAATGAATGCAAGGAAACCAGCACACCCTTTAGCTAGCATCTGGTGAGCTGTGAGGGAAGAGAGAAATTTCTGAGTCTTCCTCTTTGGCACTCCTGTAAATTCAAAGGATGGTTCACCTTCTGGACTAAAGATCACCTTCCTTCTGCGGCAGTCCACTGAAGCACTGTACTTGCTGAGGAAATCCATACCAAAAATGATATCGAAATCCTGCATAGCGAGGACCACCAGGTTAACACATAACTCTCGGTCTGAAATTCTGACTGGTACAGACCGAAGCCACTGACTAGATTCCATGACTTCTCCAGAAGGTAGAGTTGTCAGGAACTTGGAATTCATGCTTTCTGTAGGTACCTGTAGTTCTTTGGCAAAAAGTATGGATACAAAAGAATGGGTCGCCCCAGTATCAAATAGTGCAGTAGCTATATGCTGAAAAATAACTACTTGACCTGTTACGACCGTGGAGGCACTAGCAGCTTCCTCTTTGGTAAGGGAGAATACTCTGGCATTGTCAAAGGCTGGAACTGGTGGAGCTTCCAACCTTCCTTGACTGATCTGAGGTCCTTCCAGAGTTGCAGGCATATAATGTAGTTGAGGCTTGGCTCCATATTGTATTGGCTGTGGCTGGGGTGCTTTGAACTTGTTAGGACACTGTTTGGCCATGTGTCCTTCTTGACCACAAGAATAACATCCAGTCTTACCCAAGAGGCAGGCTCCTGGATGTGTTCTCCCACATTTAGGGCAGGGAAGGAGCTTAGTCTGTTTGGTTTCTGGTCCTCCCTTCTGGTTACTTCCTGAATCCCACTGCTTCCTTTTAGTACCCTTGCCTTTCCAGTTCTGATTATTTAACTGGGGTTTCTGATTTCCCCCAGTCTTGGTCTCCATCTTGATTGGCTTGTGTTGCTCTCTTTGTGCCTTCATGCTGCTCAGGTAGTGCTCAGCTACTAAGGCTCTACTGACCAACTCTTCTCCAGTCAGGGGCTGATGAGTCCCACTGCTCACATTAAGTGATATCACAGGCTTCAGCATTCTGAGCATTAGTCTGACTCGCTCTTTCTCTGTACTTACTAGTTCTGGGCAGAGACGAGCTAGCCTGTTGAATCTTTTAACTGCTTCCTCCACTGTCAGATCCCCCTGTCTGAACTCCATAAACTCCTCGTAGTGCTTGTTGGTGATCTTTTGGCGAAAGAACTCGTCGTAGAATTCTGTCTCAAAATCAATCCACTTCATCTGATTGATTGCCCTCTTGCTCTTTACTCTCTCCCACCACATGCGTGCGTCTCCAGTCAGGCAGAAGGAGGCACACTTAACTTTCTCGACTTCTGGCCAGTCAAGAAGCTCCATGGTGCTCTCTAGTGTTTTGAACCAAGCCTGGGCATCCCAGGGCTCAGTCGTGCCTGAGAAGCTCTCTGGTTTCAGTTTCAGCCACTGTATGAGGTAGGCTTCTTGTCTCTGGGATGCTGTGACGACTCCCTGGGCAGCTGGTGGAACCTCAGTTACCACTGGAGTCTCCACAGTTACTGTTTGAGGAGTAGGAGGGACTGGCTGTTGATTTGCCATCAGATTGGCAATTACTTGTTGCTGCTCAGCTACTTGTTTCTGAAGTTGGGCAACAACTTCAGAAAGATTGGGCTCAGTTGAGCCTGGCCTCTCTTCCTCCTGTACTTGGTCCTCAGTACGAGCGGTACGGGGACGTCCTCTTCTCGACATCTAGTTAAACAAATAAGAAAATTTGATGATTTCTCTACCCTTTCTAAACATTCCCATTTATATATATTAAGAAAGGAAATAGCTAAAAGAATAAAACTCTTATCTTACTCATTCACTTATAACTATCAATCCATACCGCAAATAATAATGTAAATAAAGGAAGGCAATAAAGAAAGAACTTAAATACTTTCTTACTTGAAAGCGGCAAGGATGATGCTGATGTGTGTGTGTTGCGGGAAAATGGACCTGCTCTGATACCAACTGTAACAACCACCCTCCTTACTACTTCTCTGAGGGTGACCGCTACCGATTCTACTATCTTCACATAACTAATGCTACTCACTATTAACACTAGAGATGCTTTTACCCATTTATATATCAAGAAATTCACATGTCTATTAGAACTTTAAACTGCTGTCATTTTAATTTTTTTTTTCTTACTAATTAAACATGCAAAAAGGTGTAACATAATCAAGTGTAGCATGTAGGCAATGAAACTTGCTTGTTACTTCTGTTAAATACTTAATAGCAGATTCATTAATAAAGGCAGATTTCCATTCAACAAGAATAAACTTCATAGCAGATTTAAACCTTTAAATGTTAATACTCTACAGCATGCATCAATACTGGCAGCACATAAGGCAGCATACTACAAGTGGTCAAATACTAATACGCACATAGCAATACTAATCTTATATCCTCACTACAGCAACCCAGAAACAAATTCCAGCATGCAACATGAATCCCAAAGGCAGATAAGTATTTCGGCAGAGGCATTTTTTTTTCCCAGGTTTAACCAATGCAATCCAAAACCGAACCTCATGGTAGATTACATTTCCAGCAAAGTATAAAGGGGTAATCAGCAAAAGCATTTAACGATCTGAATAAGTCCAGCAATGTAATCAGGCTAAAAAAATATAGATCTCTACAGATTAAATTTCTCCACGGCAGAAAACTCACAGCAGGTGAAAATTTCCAGCATGCATAAGGAGAACTTCTGAGCATTTTAAAACCAAGCATTTTACCAAGCATCATCTATGCATTTAATCATCCGAATGGTTCCAGAACTCAACAAAACAAAAGTATTTGACCAACTTCAATACAGTAAAACAAGGAGAGCATAAAGAATCTGAATTTTTTATTAATTCTCCTAGTTATTTAAGAAGAAACCTAAATAATTTAACTTGCAGAAATTTAAAAGCAAGGTCCCCAAATCTTCCATCTCCCCCATCCACACACACATCACCAGTGTCTCCTTGTCGCCTTCTTCTATGCCATTTTAGCCTTTCCTTTATTTTTATCCATATCTGCAGTAGGAGGAAAAGTAGCATCTATAAGCTAAAAGCTTAGTAAGTACTTTCTACTCACAAAATCCGATAAGGAATGCATAAACATTAAAGAAAGCAGAGAGTACATGCTCAACATGAAAATAGCAATATAGAACTACATCATGCATCTCTAAAGGAAACAATCATTTAACTTGCTAGAATTTGCAACTTGGATAAAGGAACTTGTTCTATTTGTTTCCAAATTAATACTTTTATACTTTAAAATAATATTCAACTTTACTTGGGCCCGGCATTGTACCACTTTGCGCGCCTTTCTTAATGAGAATTGAGGTAGCTAATCCCAAAACCATTAAGACACTTCTAGACCTTATGTCTAGGGGCAACTTGGAGCCCATCCCTTGAACCTTGTGTCCGGTACATGCCCTTTAAAAGTAAAATACTTTTCTTTATATACTTCTTTAATCACTTCTTCTAAATAAATGCCTTGGCATCTATTTAAGCACTTAGTGTGCCTTGATTCTAATTTTTGAAACTTAGGGTCAGATTGCATCTTAGTATTGCTTTGCTTGTACTTCTCTCATTTATTCAGCAAACAAGAGATATTTAACTACATGGCACTGATATAAAATATTATCCAGTACATATTCAAACAAAACTCCACAATAATTAAAGAAAGAACTACTATATCACTGAAATGTAACTGGATATATATTCAAACCGATTCCAACAGAATTCCTCAGCCACTAAAAGGAGAATACATGGTCATAAGGAACAACTTTTAAGCAGCTCATGGCAGTAAGAGTTTTCCACATTTCAAGCTTGTAAAAACTAACTTATTCTTGACTCCTAACAATCATTCGATCATACAATGGCTTGAAGTAATTTATATCTACTTAAACATGCTTGAAGTGTAAGGTAAATACATCTAACTAGCATGCTGTCGTAATCACGGAAATCCTTCAAAACTTCTGTTCGTGCACTAAATAAAAACACCAACAGGTTTAAATCAGAAAAACTATACCAATTTGCTAGATCAAGGTCAAATCCGAAACCACAAACTAGAATGAAAGGCTACTGTTGTTCATCTTACAACAAAACACAAATAAAACCCGAGAGCTACTCCTACCGCAGGTGAGAAGCACTTACATCCGGTTCTTGGACTTACAATCCGAAGGAAACGCTCTAGGGTTTCGGTGGAGCTCTGATTTCTCCCTTTTTCTTGTGTTTCCTGAGCTCCCCTTGCCGGAATGGTCACCCAGCGTGGAGACCGGCCAGAAAATGCCTCGCCGACGTCGAGAGGAGGAAACCCTAGCCTTGGCTGCGGTTTCGCCCGAGAGAGTCGGCGCCGTCGCGAGAGAGGAGAGGAGAAATTTCGAGAGAAAGTTTTTAGGTTTTCCTCTCTTAACTTAACCTCTTTTTATAACCTTGTTTGAATTCGATTCCAACTATGCTTAACTCCATTTCTCTCCTTACTAGGTTAGTAAAACCGTGTAGCTCAGCTGGTTGGCTGGGTTCGGCTGCGATTCGGCTCGGGTCAAGGTCTCGGGTTCGAGTCTCCCTTTCAACGTTTTTTTATCAAAACTTCTTTCTTTTTGTAACCCTACTAAACGATCTCCAAAAATTACATAAAAATACTCTAAAAATTCCTAAAAATCTCTAGAATATTTTAAAAGTATTTCCAAATATTTTTATGGACTTTTAGAACCTAAAATAAGGAAAATTGGGTCGTTACAATTCCCCATACCTTATAAAAAGTTCGTCCTCGAACTTAGAATAGCTCTGGATATTTCTGTCTCATACTGTCCTCCCGCTCCCAAGTGACTTCCTCGTGCTTCTGGTTCTGCCAGACGACCTTCACTAGTGGTACTTCCTTGCTTCTTAGTCTCTTGACTGCTCTGTCCACTATCTGTGTAGGTCTACTCTCAAAACTAAGATCCTCTTGGATCTGCACTGACTGAGGCTCAATCACTTGGCTAGGGTCATTGAGGCACTTCTTTAACATGGAGACATGAAACACATTGTGTATTGCTGACATGTCTTGTGGTAATTCCAGCTTGTAAGCTACCTTCCCAATCCTGTCTGTAATCAGGTAAGGTCCTACATAGCGAGGACTCAATTTGCCCTTCTTGCCAAATCTCATCACTCCCTTCATAGGAGCAACTTTGAGAAAAACTGAATCTCCTACTTGAAATTCCAGTGGCCTACGGCGTGTGTCAAGATAGCTTTTCTGTCTACTCTGGGCTCTCAATCCTCTGTCTGATTTTCTGGACAGCCTGAGTGGTTTCTTCTATCAGCTCTGCCTGAATGCCCAGCTCTACTTCCATTTCTTTTCTTTCACCGCTTCTTGCCAGGAGATCTGCACTTTCGGTACAACGCCTCATATGGTGCCATCTTGATGGTAGCTGATAGCTATTGTTGTAGGCAAACTCAGCTAAGCACAGATACTTGCACCAATGCCTTTAAAATCTAGTGCACAAGCCTTGAGCATATCTTCTAGGATCTGATTTACTCGCTCTGTCAGTCCATCGGTCTGGATGGAAGGCTGTCTTGAACTTGAGCTTGGTGCCTAGTGCGTACACACTCCCAAAAGTGAGAGGTGAAGCGCCCATCTCTATCGGAAATAATAGATTTGGGAACTCCGTGAAGTCCGATCACCTCTTTAACATACAACTGTGCTAGCTGCTCTATAGAGTGAGACACTTTGATGGCTAGAAAATGAGCGGACTTGGTCAATCATCCACTATCACCCATATCGCATCATATCCATTTGTGGTTCTTGGGAGACCTGTTATGAAGTCCATAGATATGTCTTTCCACTTCCACTGGTATTGGAAGAGGTTGTAAAACTCCTCCTGGTCTCTGGTTCCTGACATGTCGACAGGTACTGATATATTTAGCTACATCTCTTTTGAGTCCGACCACCAACTTTGTTTCACGTCTTGGTACATCTTGGTAGAACCGGGATGCATGGCGTATGGTGTACTATGGGCTTCTTCTAAAATTTTCTTTCTCGCTCTTCATCATTGGGAACACAAAGGCGATTTCCACGATAAAGAATTCCATCGATACTCGAAATTCGAACTTCCTTCTTCTTGTATCCCTTGCTTGATCTTTTGAATATCCGGATCTTCGCTTTGCTTTCTCTGTATATCCTCAGGTTGACTCTAGTGTCAATGCAGAAAGTTGCCCATAAATAATTTCAAGTCCGAAATCGACAACCTTCTGCAGTGGCAGAGCTAATGATGATAAGGATATCAAGGATGCACTGGACTTTCTGCTTAGTGCATCTGCCACTTTATTAGCTTTACCTGGGTGGTAGAGGATTTCACAGTCATAATCTTTGACCAACTCTAGCCACCTGCGCTGTCTCATGTTTAAGTCCTTCTGAGTGAAGAAGTACTTAAGACTCTGATGGTCTGTGAAGATTCTGCACTGGACTCCATACAAGTAGTGTCGCCAGAGTTTCAGTGCAAAGACTACAGCTGCCAGCTCTAGATCATGAGTGGGGTAGTTCTTCTCGTAGTCTTTGAGTTGTCTTGAAGCATAAGCTATAACTTTTCCTTCCTGCATGAGTACAGCTCCTAAGCCCATCTTGGAAGCATCACTGTAGATGTCAAAACTCTTGTCATCCTCTGGAACAGTCAGTATAGGAGCACTGGTCAGTCTCCTCTTGAGTTCTTGAAAACTCTGCTCACATTTATCTGACCATTCAAACTTCTTGTCCTTCCTGGTGAGGGCTGTAAGGGGAGAGGCTATCCTGGAAAAGTCCTCCACAAATTTTCTGTAGTACCCAGCTAAACCAAGGAAGCTTCTGATCTCCCTGACATTCTTGGGTCTCTTCCAGTTGCTGACCGCTTCTACTTTGGCTGGATCTACCTGAATGCCTTCTTTTGAAACAATGTGACCTAGAAATGCCACCTGCTCCAACCAGAACTCGCACTTTGAGAATTTAGCATAGAGCTGCTTTTGCTGAAGGGTCTGCAGAACTATTCTCAAGTGCGTGTCATGCTCCTCTGGGGTTTTGGAATAGATTAGAATGTCGTCGATAAACACGATGACAAACTTGTCAAGGTATTCACTGAACACTCTATTCATCAGGTCCATAAAAACTGCAGGTGCATTAGTCACACCAAAAGGCATGACCACGAATTCATAGTGTCCATATCTGGTCCTGAAAGCAGTTCTGGGTATATCACTCTCCTTCACTTTTAACTGATGGTACCCAGAGCGCAGATCTATCTTGGAGAACACTGTTGCCCCTTTCAATTGATCAAATAAATCATCGATCCTGGGCAGTGGATACCTGTTCTTGATGGTCACTTGATTCAGAGCCCTATAATCTATGCACATCCGCATAGATCCATCCTTCTTCTTGACAAACAACACAGGAGCTCCCCATGGTGAGTGACTAGGGCGAATGAAACCCTTGTCAAGTAGCTCCTGAAGTTGCTCTTGTAACTCTTTTAGCTCTGCTGGAGACATGCGATATGGAGCTTTTGAAATTGGACCGATACTAGGAACCAGTTCAATCTCAAACTCCACTTCTCTGTTTGGAGGTAGTCCAGGTAGCTCTTCGGAAATACCTCGGATACTCGTAGACTACCCGACTGCTTAGGTCTTTCTTCTTCTTCTGTACTCACAATGAATGCAAGGAAACCAGCACACCCTTTAACTAGCATCCGGTGAGCTGTGAGGGAAGAGAGAAATTTTGAGTCTTCCTCTTTGGCACTCCTGTAAATTCAAAGGATGGTTCACCTTCTGCGACAGTCCACTGAAGCACTGTACTTGCTGAGGAAATCCATACCAAAAATGATATCGAAATCCTGCATAGCGAGGACCAACAGGTTAACACATAACTCTCGGTCCGAAATTCATCGAAGCCACTGACTAGATTCCATGACTTCTCCGAAGGTAGAGTTGTTAGGAACTTGGAATTCATGCTTTCTGAGGTACTGTAGTTCTTTGGCAAAAGTATGGATACAAAGAATGGGTCGCCAGTATCAAATAGTGTAGCTATATCTTGAAAAATAACTACTTGACTTTACGACCGTGGAGGCACTAGCGACTTCCTCTTTGGTAAGGAGAATACTCGCATTGTCAAAGGCTGGGCGGTGGGGCTTCCAACCTTCCTTGACTGATCTGAGGTCCTTCCAGAATTGCAGGCATATAATGTAATTGAGGCTTGGCTCCATATTGTATTGGCTGTGGCTGGGGTGCTTTGAACTTGTTAGGACACTGTTTGGCCATGTGTCCTTCTTGACCACAAGAATAACATCCAGTCTTACCCAAGAGGCAGGCTCCTGGATGTGTTCTCCCACATTTAGGGCAGGGAAGGAGCTTAGTCTGTTTGGTTTCTGGTCCTCCCTTCTGGTTACTTCCTGAATCCCACTGCTTTCTTTTAGTACCCTTGCCTTTCCAGTTCTGATTATTTAACTGGGGTTTCTGATTTCCCCCAGTCTTGGTCTCCATCTTGATTGGCTTGTGTTGCTCTCTTTGTGCCTTCATGCTGCTCAGGTAGTGCTCAGCTACTAAGGCTCTACTGACCAACTCTTCTCCAGTCAGGGGCTGATGAGTCCCACTGCTCACATTAAGTGATATCACAGGCTTCAGCATTCTGAGCATTAGTCTGACTCGCTTCTGGGCAGAGACGAGCTAGCCTGTTGAATCTTTTAACTGCTTCCTCCACTGTCAGATCCCCCTGTCTGAACTCCATAAACTCCTCGTAGTGCTTGTTGGTGATCTTTTGGCGAAAGAACTCGTCGTAGAATTCTGTCTCAAAATCAATCCACTTCATCTGATTGATTGCCCTCTTGCTCTTTACTCTCTCCCACCACATGCGTGCGTCTCCAGTCAGGCAGAAGGAGGCACACTTAACTTTCTCGACTTCTGGCCAGTCAAGAAGCTCCATGGTGCTCTCTAGTGTTTTGAACCAAGCCTGGGCATCCCAGGGCTCAGTCGTGCTTGAGAAGCTCACTGGTTTCAGTTTCCGCCACTGTATGAGGTAGGCTTCTTGTCTCTGGGATGCTGTGATGACTCCCTGGGCAGCTGGTGGAACCTCAGTTACTACTGGAGTCTCCACAGTTACTGTTTGAGGAGTAGGAGGGACTGGCTGTTGATTTGCCATCAGATTGGCAATTACTTGTTGCTGCTCAGCTACTTGTTTCTGAAGTTGGGCAACAACTTCAGAAAGATTGGGTTCAGTTGAGCCTGGCCTCTCTTCCTCCTGTACTTGGTCCTCAGTACGAGCGGTACGGGGACGTCCTCTTCTCGACATCTAGTTAAACAAATAAGAAAATTTGATGATTTCTCTACCCTTTCTAAACATTCCCATTTATATATATTAAGAAAGGAAATAGCTAAAAGAATAAAACTCTTATCTTACTCATTCACTTATAACTATCAATCCATACCGCAAATAATAATGTAAATAAAGGAAGGCAATAAAGAAAGAACTTAAATACTTTCTTACTTGAAAGCGGCAAGGATGATGCTGATGTGTGTGTGTTGCGGGAAAATGGACCTGCTCTGATACCAACTGTAACAACCACCCTCCTTACTACTTCTCTGAGGGTGACCGCTACCGATTCTACTATCTTCACATAACTAATGCTACTCACTATTAACACTAGAGATGCTTTTACCCATTTATATATCAAGAAATTCACATGTCTATTAGAACTTTAAACTGCTGTCATTTTAATTTTTTTTTTCTTACTAATTAAACATGCAAAAAGGTGTAACATAATCAAGTGTAGCATGTAGGCAATGAAACTTGCTTGTTACTTCTGTTAAATACTTAATAGCAGATTCATTAATAAAGGCAGATTTCCATTCAACAAGAATAAACTTCATAGCAGATTTAAACCTTTAAATGTTAATACTCTACAGCATGCATCAATACTGGCAGCACATAAGGCAGCATACTACAAGTGGTCAAATACTAATACGCACATAGCAATACTAATCTTATATCCTCACTACAGCAACCCAGAAACAAATTCCAGCATGCAACAGGAATCCCAAAGGCAGATAAGTATTTCGGCAGAGGCATTTTTTTTTTCCAGGTTTAACCAATGCAATCCAAAACCGAACCTCATGGTAGATTACATTTCCAGCAGAGTATAAAGGGGTAATCAGCAAAAGCATTTAACGATCTGAATAAGTCCAGCAATGTAATCAGGCTAAAAAATATAGATCTCTACAGATTAAATTTCTCCACGGCAGAAAACTCACAGCAGGTGAAAATTTCCAGCATGCATAAGGAGAACTTCTGAGCATTTTAAAACCAAGCATTTTACCAAGCATCATCTATGCATTTAATCATCCGAATGGTTCCAGAACTCAACAAAACAAAAGTATTTGACCAACTTCAATACAGTAAAACAAGGAGAGCATAAAGAATCTGAATTTTTTATTAATTCTCCTAGTTATTTAAGAAGAAACCTAAATAATTTAACTTGCAGAAATTTAAAAGCAAGGTCCCCAAATCTTCCATCTCCCCCATCCACACACACATCACCAGTGTCTCCTTGTCGCCTTCTTCTATGCCATTTTAGCCTTTCCTTTATTTTTATCCATATCTGCAGTAGGAGGAAAAGTAGCATCTATAAGCTAAAAGCTTAGTAAGTGCTTTCTACTCACAAAATCCGATAAGGAATGCATAAACATTAAAGAAAGCAGAGAGTACATGCTCAACATGAAAATAGCAATATAGAACTACATCATGCATCTCTAAAGGAAACAACCATTTAACTTGCTAGAATTTGCAACTTGGATAAAGGAACTTGTTCTATTTGTTTCCAAATTAATACTTTTATACTTTAAAATAATATTCAACTTTACTTGGGCCCGGCATTGTACCACTTTGCGCGCCTTTCTTAATGAGAATTGAGGTAGCTAATCCCAAAACCATTAAGACACTTCTAGACCTTATGTCTAGGGGCAACTTGGAGCCCATCCCTTGGACCTTGTGTCCGGTACATGCCCTTTAAAAGTAAAATACTTTTCTTTATATACTTCTTTAATCACTTCTTCTAAATAAATGCCTTGGCATCTATTTAAGCACTTAGTGTGCCTTGATTCTAATTTCTGAAACTTAGGATCAGATTGCATCTTAGTATTGCTTTGCTTGTACTTCTCTCATTTATTCAGCAAACAAGAGATATTTAACTACATGGCACTGATATAAAATATTATCCAGTACATATTCAAACAAAACTCCACAATAATTAAAGAAAGAACTACTATATCACTGAAATGTAACCGGATATATATTCAAACTGATTCCAACAGAATTCCTCAGCCACTAAAAGGAGAATACATGGTCATAAGGAACAACTTTTAAGCAGCTCATGGCAGTAAGAGTTTTCCACATTTCAAGCTTGTAAAAACTAACTTATTCTTGACTCCTAACAATCATTCGATCATACAATGGCTTGAAGTAATTTATATCTACTTAAACATGCTTGAAGTGTAAGGTAAATACATCTAACTAGCATGCTGTGGTAATCACGGAAAACCTTCAAAACTTCTGTTCGTGCACTAATTAAAAACACCAACAGATTTAAACCAGAAAAACTATACCAATTTGCTAGATCAAGGTCAAATCCGAAACCACAAACTAGAATGAAAGGCTACTGTTGTTCATCTTACAACAAAACACAAATAAAACCCGAGAGCTACTCCTACCGCAGGTGAGAAGCACTTACATCCGGTTCTTGGACTTACAATCCGAAGGAAACGCTCTAGGGTTTCGGTGCAGCTCCGATTTCTCCCTTTTTCTTGTGTTTCCCGAGCTCCCCTTGCCGGAATGGTCACCCACGCGTGGAGACCTGCCGGAAAACGCCTCGCCGACGTCGAGAGGAGGAAACCCTAGCCTTGGCTGCGGTTTCGCCCGAGAGAGTCGGCGCCGTCGCGAGAGAGGAGAGGAGAAATTTCGAGAGAAAGTTTTTAGGTTTTCCTCTCTTAACTTAACCTCTTTTTATAACCTTGTTTGAATTCGATTCCAACTATGCTTAACTCCATTTCTCTCCTTACTAGGTTAGTAAAACCGTGTACCTCAGCTGGTTGGCTGGGTTTGGCTGCGATTCGGCTCGGGTCAAGGTCTCGGGTTCGAGTCTCCCTTTCAACGTTTTTTATCAAAACTTCTTTCTTTTTGTAACCCTACTAAACGATCTCCAAAAATTACATAAAAATACTCTAAAAATACCTAAAAATCTCTAGAATATTTTAAAAGTATTTCCAAATATTTTTATGGACTTTTAGAACCTAAAATAAGGAAAATTGGGTCGTTACAGGTTGCTCCTTTGCACCTGCAAGATACGTTAGTCCCAAATACTATCCTGTAACACAAAGTTAGCGCAATAAATATGATAAATGAAGTATAAACAGTCTCCGGACTGTCCGAGTCTGACTTCGGGTTTCCAACCGGAAACCCTAGGTCGACCCGACGCCTACTGTTCCCTCTATGGGGAACGCGTCCTCACCTACTCCCCTCAGGAGAGATTACCTGATGCCAGTCCAGTCCTCCAGACCGACTGGACTTTTCTCCTAGGATTACCACCCCCTAGGACCTAGGGTTACCTCCCCCTAGGATTTTTCTCCACCTAGGATTACCACCCCCTACGACCTAAGGTTGCCGCCCCTTAGGGTTTTCCTCCACCTAGGGTTACCGCCCCCTAGGACCTAAGGTTGCCGCCCCTTAGGGTTTTCCTCCACCTAGGGTTACCGCCCCCTAGGACCTAAGGTTGCTGCCCCTTAGGGTTTTCCTCCACCTAGGGTTACCGCCCCCTAGGACCTAAGGTTGCCGCCCCTTAGGGTTTTCCTCCACCTAGGGTTACCGCCCCCTAGGACCTAAGGTTGCTGCCCCTTAGGGTTTTCCTCCACCTAGGGTTACCGCCCCCTAGGACCTAAGGTTGCCGCCCCTTAGGATTTTCCTTCACCTTGGGTTACCGCCCCCTAGGACCTAAGGTTACCCCCCCTTAGGATTTTCCTTCACCTAGGGTTACCACCCCCTAGGACCTAAGGTTACCCCCCTTAGGATTTTCCCTTGCCTAACCGCAGTTAGGACTTTCCTGAAATCTTATTTAACCACGTTAGATAACAAGGAATCTTAACTTTGAATCCCTTTGCCATTATCAAAACTGAGGTTCGATCGTCGGATGCTTACTGCACCAACAATCTCCCCCTTTTTGATTATGGCAATCGAAATTCAAAGTTAAGTAAAAATGCAATAAAGATACGCATAAATAAGCACATGCATAAATAAAGCATAGGCACATTCACATCAAAATTTTCGTTTGATAAATTTTCGTTTAATTTATAATATTCTTTGAATTTCTTCCTACTCGCCTCCTTTGCAATATATCAAAATACCCAAGAGAGTGAAGAAAATCTGGGCCTTAGCTTAACTTTCAAAGATAATTTTCAATCTTATCTTACAATCTTTTAATTTACTTTTGATAAACACTTAGTTTTTCTTGTAAGACTTTTAGATAGGTGAAATCATAATTTTGAAAGCAAAATTCTTCCTTTAGTTTGAGAGATACTTTTAGCTGAGATAAAGTTATTTTGTTTTTAAACAGTAACTTAACAAATTTTTGTGATTTCAAAAAGATTTAGTTTTTTAAAAAAATTGTTTTGATGAAATTTTGAGAATGCTTTGGAAAATACTTAGCATTTTCAGCAGAACTTAGCATTTGAAAACAATTGCTTTGAGAGATACTTAGCTAAATTTCTTTTTTTTTGTTTTAAACACTTTAAAAAGTACTTAGCTAAATGTTTTTGAAAAAAAATATTTAGCTATATTTGAAAATACTTAGCTATGTTTTCAGCGTAAAAATGATTGCGTTGAGAAAATATCTTGCCAAGTAGCTAAGTTTAGAAAATAATTTAACTAAGTTTAGTTAGAGAAAACTTAATTAAGTACTCAGCTTTGAAAACATTTAGCTGATAGAGGAGTTATAATTTAAAAGTAAGGTCATAAATAATTTTAATTTTAATGCTAAGTTAAAAATAGCTTGAATTTTCAAAGATATGCCAAAAATAGTTTTTAATTTTAAGGTCAAGTTAAAAATTTTAAAGAAAAACTAATTTTAAAACCGAATCAAAATCACTCTCCCTTAATTAATGCCTTAATAAATTTTTGAGTTCAGGAGTTCAAGCATGAGAGGTTAAAAAATTATTTTCCTAATTTTCCATCTCACTCATTCTAGATTAACAAGCATGTTTAGCATATGAGTGAGTGTGAGATGGAATTTACTTTAATTTACAACATTGAAAATATCAGTTAGAATTCCAAATAAGTGACCATTATTTTGAAGATTTAAAAATTAATTGAGTTTAGAATTTCAAAGAATTTAATAACTTCTGAAAAGGGTTTTGAAATTAATTTTTCAGAGGATATTACAAATGATTTTTCAAATAATTTTTTAAGTAGTTTTGAAATAATTTTGAAATTAATTTTTCAAGGGATTTTTCAAATGATTTTGAAATGATCATTTTTCAAATGATTTTACAAATAAATTTTAAGTTTTAAAAGATTTTTAAAATGATTTTTACAAGATTCTTCAAATAATTAAGTTTTAAAATAATTTTTCAAAGATTTTTCTAATAATTTTTAAATGATTTCTTAAAAGATTTTTCAAATAATTAAGTTTTAAATGATTTTTAAAATAATTTTTCAAAGATTTTTCTAAAAATTTTTAAATGATTTCTTAAAAGATTTTTCAAATAATTTTGAAATGAAGTTTTAAAAGATTTTGAAATGATTTTTCAAATAAATTTTGAAATGAAGTTTTAAAAGATTTTGAAAAGATTTTTCAAATAAATTTAAAAGAATTTTGAAATTAAGTTTTAAAGATTTTGAAATAATTTTGAAAAGATTTTTCAAATAAATTTAAAAGAGTTTGATTTTGAAAAGATTTTTCAAATAAATTTTAAAAGAATTTTGAAATTAATTTTTAAATATTTTGAAATGATTTTGAAAATATTTTTCAAATAAATTTTAAAAGAATTTTGAAATTAAGTTTTAAATATTTTGAAATGATTTTGAAAAGATTTTTCAAATAAATTTTAAAATAATTTTGAAATTAAATTTTAAAGATTTTGAAATAATTTTGAAAATATTTTTCAAATAAATTTTAAAAGAATTTTGAAATTAAGTTTTAAAGATTTTGAAATGATTTTGAAAATAAATTTAAAAGAATTTTGAAATTAAGTTTTAAATATTTTGAAATGATTTTGAAAAGATTTTTCAAATAAATTTTAAAATAATTTTGAAATTAAATTTTAAAGATTTTGAAATGATTTTGAAAATATTTTTCAAATAATGTTGAAATGAAGTTTTAAAATTTTGAAAAGATTTTTCAAATAATTTTGAAATGAAGTTTTAAAATTTTGAAATGATTTTGAAAAGATTTTTCAAATAATTTTAAAAGAATTTTGTAATTAAGTTTTAAAAGATTTTGAAATAGTTTTTTAAAAGATTTTAAAAATAATTTTTAAAAGATTTTTTAAAATAATTTTGAAATTGATTTCATTAAAAAAAATGATATTAATTATGAATTTAATTTTGAATTTGAATTTTTTTTATAGTTACGAGTTTAATTTTGAATTTGAATTTTAAATTACTTAGTCATCTCACCCGATCTAAATTTTCAATCAGGTAGTCCTATAATTGTTGTGAGATGAATTGAGGTTCAATTTAAGGGTTTGATTTAATTTTGTGTTAGATTCAGGTTTAGCTTTGGGTTCAACAAGTAAGCATTCTTTGGATAAACTTCTGGGCTATGGTGAGTCACAAGGAACTCATTAAAGTAACCATGCCTTCGAGGTTTTCCAAATAGTCCTACCCATTGAACTTAATACTAAACCTTGGTCTAACTAGTTAAGATCCATTTAAGGGTAGCTTCGGTCAGTTCCACTTGGCCAAATGCACCAGGTCGAAGTCATATCTTCCTAGACATGCGATGCCCAAGCTTCCCTAACGTACTATCATCCAAAAACTTCACCAGTACCGTGGGTCAAGTTAAACCTAGCCCATTTTATCTAACCTTAATTACCCTGCCGGGTAGTCTACTCTTGTTTACCCATTTCGGGTAGATTAAGTTCGGTTACCCAGTCGGGTAGTTTAGTTGGGGTGCCAGCTATTCTGGATTCTCCTTCTATTTTTATTTGATTTAAGTTGAATTTGAATTAATTTTTAATTTAATTTTTAATTTAATTTAAAATTTAAGTTTATTTAATTTGATTTCTTTTTAGCTTGTTTCGTAGTGTTTAAGTTTTATTTTAGACTTGTAATCTAAGTCTAGATTTGTGATTTGACTAAATTATTAACAATCTTCTCTAATTTATCAATTTTATCTTTTAAAATATTATTTTGTATTCCTAATTTTCTTAAAGTTAATTTCTTATTTTTATTTGAATTAATTTTATTCATTACATTATTAGCATGCATATCTAATTTTGAAGAGAAATCTATACTAGAGTAAGCAGGATTAGTTAAACTAGTGCAATCATGTGTTGCAAAAACTGGATTTTCATATAATGTAAATGTACTAACCTTGATTTCTTCCTCTGGATTCTTGGGTCTTCTTTCTGGGCATTGTCTTTTGCAGTGACCCATTTGTTTGCATTTGGAACATTTAATTTGTTCCTTCCCTCTTTTGATCATTTTCTCTTTTTTCTTCGATTGTACCGGTCGAGTCTTATGAGTAGGACACTCGTTTTTATAGTGCCCTCTCTCCCTACACTTAAAACAAGTTATGTGACATTTGCATTTTGAATTTACAATCTTACCTCTCAAATTTATGACAAGAACATCCCCCTTGACTGTTGCCACCTCGAGGTCAGACTCAGATTCAACAATTTCCTCTCTGGCCATTAGTGCAATAAAATAGGTCTGATCTGATTCTTCTGAGTATGGTTCGGAGGTTAACTCTGGAGATTCGTATTTGGGTTCGCAGTCTTGTTCAATTTCCGACTCTGAAGGAATCTCATGAAGTTTGAGTAGTTTCTCCCAAAGCTCTTTAGCAGTGTCGAACCTTCCGACTTGATCAAGATCTGAATTTGATAGTCCGCCTAGGAGAATACATGTTGCCTTTGCATTTGTCTCAAAGTTTCTTATTGTTTGTGCATCCCACTTGTCATAGGAGATTGATACACCTTCTTCAGTTGGGAGAATGAGTCTGATCTGGACTATGGTTCATGTCTCCACTTGGGTTTTCAGTTGGTACTCCATCTGGTCTTTCTAGTAACCAAAATTTTCGCTTGACAAGAGTGGTAGGCTTGCGGTGTTGTATCCATCTTCATAGGCCATTTAAAAACCTAGCACGCAATATAAACAAAAAAACTTGTTTCAAGACTTGGTCTTGGATTAGTAGTGCAGAATAAAGATAGAAACAGCAATTTACAAATTTTGAAAAAAAATAATAAAAAAATAAAAAAATATTATTAAAATAATATAAAAAATATTATTTCAAAATTTGCTAAATGCGATATTTCGTTAATCCCAATCAATTGTGAAAAGATGAAACTGAATTTTTTGAAAACAGTTTTGGAGGGAAAAAATGAAAGGCGTAAGGTTATATTTTTAGCCTAAATAGACGAAAAAGCCATAAAAGAAATGCTCGAATGGTGGTTTCACCTATTCGAAGTGACCCCGCTCTGATACCAATTGTTGGATCGAGACCGCGCTAGAGGGGGGGGGGTGAATAGCGCTCGTGGCTAAATTTTACGTTTAAATTATCGGAATCGTTCGATTTAAAACGTACGAGTAAATGCAGCGCAAATAGAAAAGACAATCACACAAACACGGAGGATTTACTTCGTTCGGAGCCTGTGACGACTCCTACTCGAAGGCCCGCGATCCTTGATCGCTTTCCGTGGGCAACAACTATAAGCACGTAATTGTTACAAGAATGTTATAATTAGAACTATAAAGAAAAACAATACCGACAGTAAGTATATATCAAAGTCTGGAGCTCCGGGTCATCGGTATGTCGTAGCAGCACTTCGGGATGATCTCGTTAGCAGCACGTTGAAGAAAGGAAGTGTGTAAGTTGTTGATATGAAGTGCTGGTCGAAACCCCCTTATAAAGGGTGTTCAAGGCGCCTTGAAGGCTGTTCAAGGCGCCTCCATGCTGCCGAGTCCTCCGCGTGGATCGAGCTTGAACTGGTCAAAGTTCATCTGCTTAAGGCACCTTAAACCTCACTCAAGGCGCCTTCCAAGGCACCTTCTGCCTTCTTCAAGGTGCCTCCAATGGTGCTTCGCAGCCAGCTCTAGCTTTGCACCCGAGGTGCCTCCAAGCTCCATGGAGGCACCTCGGACACTGTTCATCCGAGGCTTTAGGTTGCTCCTTTGCACCTGCAAGATACGTTAGTCCCAAACACTATCCTGCAACACAAAGTTAGCACAATAAATATGAAAAATGAAGTATAAACAGTCTCCGGACTGTCCGAGTCTGACTTCGGGTTTCCAACCGGAAACCCTAGGTCGACGCGACGCCTACTGTTCCCTTTACGGGGAACGCGTCCTCACCTACTCCCCTCAGGAGAGATTACCTGATGCCAGTCCAGTCCTCCAGACCGACTGGACTTTTCTCCTAGGGTTACCACCCCCTAGGACCTAGGGTTACCGCCCCCTAGGGTTTTTCTCCACCTAGGATTACCATCCCCTAGGACCTAAGGTTGCCGCCCCTTAGGGTTTTCCTCCACCTAGGGTTACCACCCCCTAGGACCTAAGGTTGCCGCCCCTTAGGGTTTTCCTCCACCTAGGGTTATCGCCCCCTAGGACCTAAGGTTGCCGCCCCTTAGGGTTTTTCCTTGCCTAACCGCAGTTAGGACTTTCCTGAAACCTTATTTAACCACGTTAGATAACAAGGAATCTTAACTTTGAATCCCTTTGCCATTATCAAAACTGAGGTTCGATCGTCGGATGCTTACTGCACCAACAGACGCATCCCCTTTATATAGGGAAATTAACCAGGGGCATAATGGACCTTTTCCATTATGAGTAGTGGGGAACATGGGCCACGTTCCCATATCCCCACTCTCCCCATTTCCAGCAGGTTAGTGATGTCAAATTTTGTTTGGTTAATGGACAGTATATAACCTAGGCAATGTGCAATAATTATTCAAAGAATCTTCCATTTTTTCATATATATACCTCTTTTGTCATTTATAGCTTATTCCGTTGCTGAGGTCACTGAAGAAATATACTGTTATAAATAGTTGACTGATGAGAAACTCAATAATACTTGAAGAAGGTTCTAGTATAATATTATCTAACAGGTAGTTGTTCTTCTGACAAGTGTTGGATCGAGATTGCGCTAGAGGGGGGGGGGGGTGAATAGCGCTCTTGGCTATTTCGTATGATTCGTAAAACACTCGAGTAATTAAAACGCAGCGGAATAAAAAGGTAAACACACAAACACAGAGGAATTTACTTCGTTCGGAGCCTAAGGCGACTCCTACTCGAAGGCCCGCGATCCTTGATCGCTTCCGGTGGGCAACAACTATAAGTTCGTTAAAAGTACAATAAAAGATTTACAATTGTAAGCACCAAAGTAAACTATACCGACAATAACAGAATCGAAACTGATGCTCCAGGTCGTCGGTATGTCGCAACAGCACCTCAGAATGATCTTGTTAGTAGCACGTTGAAGAGAGGAAGCCTGGAAGTTGTTGTCTTGAAGTGCTGGTCGAAACCCCCTTATAAAGGGTGTTCAAGGCGCCTTGAAGGCTGTTCAAGGCGCCTCCATGCTGCCTAGTCTTCCGGGTGGATCAGATCTGAACTGGTCGAACTTCATCCCTTGGAGGCGCCTTATACCTTGCTCAAGGCGCCTTCCAAGGCGCCTTATACTCCCTTCAAGGCGCCTTAGATGAACTTTCGCAGCCAGCTCAACTTTTGCACCCGAGGCGCCTCCAAGCTCCATGGAGGCGCCTCGGACACTGTTCATCCGAGGCTTTAGGTTGCTCCTTTGCACCTGCAAGATACGTTAGTCCCAAACAATATCCTGCAACACAAAGTTAGCACAATAAACATGATAAATGAAGTATAGACAGTCTCCGGACTGTCCGAGTCTAGGTCGACCCGACGCCTTCTGTTCCCTCTACGGGGAACGCGTCCTCACCTACTCCACTTAGGAGATTTATCTGTTGCCAGTCGATCCTCCAGATCGACTGGACTTTTGCTCAGCACTCGATGCTTCCGGACTTTCTGCTGGACATCCGCTTCCCCGGCTAGTCCAGTCTTTCACCTGGTTCGCGACACTAGGACTTTCCACCTAGGGTTACCACCCCCTAGGATTTTTGCCTGAAGCCATCGACCTGCCAAGACTTTCCGCATAGGGTTACTACCCCCTATGACCTAGGGTTACCACCCCCTAGGGTTTTCCCTTTGCCTAACCGCAGCTAGGACTTTTCTCCACTTAGGGGTACCACCCCCTAGGACCTAGGGTTACCACCCCCTAGGGTTGTCACCTGCCTAACGATAGTTAGGACTTTCCTGAAACCTTATTCAACATGTTAGATAACAGAGAATCTTAACTTTGAATCCCTTTGCCATTATCAAAACTTAGGTTCAATCGTCGGATGCTTCCTGCACCAACAATCTCCCCCTTTTTGATTATGGCAACAAAAATTCAAAGTTAAGAAAATAATGCCATTAAAAGATAAGCATGAAAATACAAGCATAATGATAGTTAAGTGCATAGCTAAATTAAGTGCAGAGCTCCCCCTTAATATAAAGACTCCCCCTTAATAAAAGCTCACTTTTTAAAATTTGAATTTCTTTCAATTTTCTTTAATTCTTTGAATTTTCTTTTACTCTCCCCCTTTGCCATATATCAAAAATCAGTTGAAAGCAAGTTTTAAGATTTTAAGAAAACAATCTTTTTGAGAGAAGGAAGAAGAAGGCTTGTGAAACTTAGTTAAACGGAATATTTTTCACCTAAGTTTAAAAGGCTAATATATGGATTATTTCGAATGATGTCTTTAACCACTTTTGAGACTTAGTTGTTTTTAGAAAGGCATACCTAACTAAAGTTAGAAAAACTTAGCTAGATTTTTTTTTTTTTTTAATTTTGGAGCCAAATTGTTTGTAAAGAAATTTGAAGTCTCAATTTACTTAGCAAAAGTCTTTTGAAAGCCATGAGTTAAATTTTGCAAGTAAAGAAATATGATTTTTAATACTTTTAACTTAGAAAAGTATTTTAGCATTTAGAGTTAAAATTTGTAAGGTGGCTAAGTTTGAGAAAGTTTGAAGGTTGCTATATGAGTCACTTTAGCTAAGCCTTTTGCAAACAATGAATGTAAGTTCAGTTTAAAAGGTACTTAGCGTTAAAACTTAATTTTGAAAAGATAGGAGTAAGAATTTGCCTTTTTTTTTGGTTAAAGAGGGAGAGACTAAATGTTTAATCTATTTTAGTTGGTCTTTAAGTCCAAGCATGAGGTTAAATATATTTTAAGTTATCCGGATTTTGAAAAGATTTTTCAAATAATTTTGAAATTAAGTTTTAAAGATTTTGAAATGATTTTGAAAATATTTTTCAAATAATTTTGAAATAAAGTGTTAAAGATTTTGAAAATATTTTGAAAATATTTTTCAAATAATTTTAAAGAATTTTGAAATTAAGTTTTAAATATTTTGAAATGATTTTGAAAAGATTTTTCAAATAATTTTGAAATTAAGTTTTAAAGATTTTGAAAATATTTTTCAAATAATTTTGAAATAAAGTTTTAAAAGATTTTTAAAATGATTTTGAAAAGATTTTTCAAATAATTTTAAAGAATTTTGAAATTATGTTTTAAAGATTTTGAAATGATTTTGAAAATATTTTTCAAATAATTTTGAAATAAAGTTTTAAAAAGATTTTAAAATGATTTTTAAAAAGATTTTAAAATGATTTTGAAATTAAGTTTTGAAAAGATTTTAAAATGATTTTTGAAAAGATTTTAAAATGATTTTGAAATTAAGTTTTGAAAAGATTTTAAAATGATTTTTGAAAAGATTTTAAAATGATTTTGAAATTAAGTTTTGAAAAAGATTTTAAAATTATTTTTGAAAAGATTTTAAAATGATTTCGAAATTAAGTTTTGAAAAGATTTTAAAATGATTTTTGAAAAGATTTTAAAATAATTTTGAAATTAAGTTTAAAATGATTTTGAAATGATTTTTCAAAGATTTTGAAATTATGTTTTAAAATAATTTTTAAAAGATTTTGAAATTAAGTTTAAAATGATTTTGAAATGATTTTTCAAAGATTTTGTAATTATTTAAAATGATTTTGAAATTAAGTTTTGAAAAGATTTTAAAATGATTTTGAAATTAAGTTTTGAAAAAGATTTTAAAATAATTTTGAAATTGATTTTTAAAATATTTTAAAATAATTTTTGAAATTAATTTTGAAAAGTTTTTAAAATAATTTTGAAATTGATTTTGAAAATATTTTAAAATAATTTTGAAATTGATTTTGAAAAATTTTAAAATAATTTTGAAATTGATTTTTAAAAAATTTGAAAATAATTTTGAAATTGATTTTTAAAAGATTTTAAAATAATTTTTGAAATTAATTTTGAAAAGTTTTTAAAAAGTATTTTCAAATAATTTTGAAATTGATTTTGAAATGATTTTGAAATGATTTTTCAAATAAATTTAATTGATTATAGAATTATAGTTATGAGTTTAATTTGAATTTTAAATTCCTTAGTCATCTCACCCGATCTAAGTTTTCAATCCGGTAATCCTATAATTTTTGTGAGATGAATTGAGGTTCAATTTAAGGGTTTGGTTTAACTTTGTGTTAGATTTATATTTAGTTTTGGGTTCAACAAGTAAGCATTCTTTGGATAAACTTCTAGGCTATGGTGAGTCACAAGGAACTCATTAAAGTAACCATACCTTCGAGGTTTTCCAAATAGTCCTACCCACTGAACTTAATACTAAACCTTGGTCTAACTAGTTAGGATCCATTTAAGGGTAGCTTCGGTCAGTTCCACTTGGCCAAATGCACCAGGTCGAAGCCATATCTTCCTAGACATGCGATGCCCAAGCTTCCCTAACGTACTATCATCCAAAAACTTCACCAGTACTGTGGTTCAAGTTAAACTTATCCCGTTTTAGTCTAACCTTAATTACCCTGCCGGGTAATCTATTCTTGTTTTACCCATTTCGGGTAAATTAGGTTCAGTTACCCTATAGGGTAGTTTAGTTGGAGGTGCCAGCTAGTTTGGATCCTCCATCTATTTTTCAATTTTTTAATTTAATTTTGAATTTTGAATTTGTAATTTAATTTCGAATTTTAAATTTAATTTTGAATTTCAAATTTCAAATTTCAAATTTTGAATTTTGAATTTAATTTTGAATTTTAAATTTAATTTTTAAATTTTTAAGATTGTTTTTCTTTTTGCTCCCCCTGGATCATAGCCTCGATATGGTCTATCGAGGTAGTGTATTTGATCCTTTGGGACCCAATATTGACCAAGTCCAACTTGATTGACCAAGTTGGACTTAGGTACCCATGCTTGGACTACCTTTATATTATTTCTATTAACTAATGATAAATACGATTTGTATTTCGTTTTGGTCTTAAATCCAAGTCCGGCTTTGTTGTAAACGGCTCGCTGTTTTCCAAGAATCAGATCCAGATTCTTGGAACCCAAGGTGAACCGTTCCAAAGTGTTCTTGAGTTCTTTAATTTGAGCTTTCAGATTGGAATTTTCTTCCTCAAGTTGTTGGACTTGAGTTGAACTTCCAATTTGAACTGACTCAGTTAAAGAACTCGAGTCAGTCGCTTCCTTAAGGGTTGTTACCTCCTTTTGGAGCGACTTAACCCGGACGTTGGATTTAGCCAATTTTTTAAGCAAGTATGGAATTAAATTTTGCGAGTCATCTAAGTTAATACTAGACATTAAAGCACTTACTGTGGGTTTTGGTCCTTCGGAAACGGATGCGGATCCGTGGCTTCGCTTGGACTCGGTGTCTGATTCGCTCTAGGTCTCTGAATCGGACTCGAACTCGGACTCGGTGTCGATAATGTTCGCTAGTACTGGTAGAGCGAGAAGGCTCGGTTGCTCTTCAACAGATCTGGATTCATCTGATGACTCAGACCAGGTTGCTTTCAACATATGTTTCTCTATCTTACTTGTACCTGTAACCATCGTAATACCTTCCTCGGCCGAAGTAGTATCATTCTGTTCATCCAATTCAAATAAATCATTTAAATCATGTTTACTTGTGTTTGACATACCTTCGTGAAGTTCTATCAGATTCTCCCATAGCTCCTTGGCGCTTGAGAATGGGCCGGCACGATTCAGCTCCTTATTCGTTAAGCCGCACTGAAGTGTATACGTTGCTTTTGCTGTCACGCCCCAGAGGAGTCCCCGTCCGAAGAAATTTCGACAACATCTCCCCTGTACGGCGGACAATCTGAAACTTTCTACATATCTCCATACCTGAGCCACATGCGGCTGGAATAATAACAATAAATATAACACAACCACACAAACACCCACGCAGTTATATATAATCAAACAAAGCAGTAATACTCTGACTCGAAAACCACCCTACTCAACTAGAAAATGTCAAATCCGACGAAACTCACCTCTTATGCCGACCCGGCAGGCATGTAGTGGAATAAGACCAAATAAAATCCATCGACATCACAATAATAAATACAACGTCCAAGTATCAAACAAATCAAGTCTAAACATAGACAAACGAGAAGAAAACTCAAAAGTCAATCAATCCTCGAGGTCTGCAGGGGATCTAGCACTACGTGCAGTGGGGACTAGCGACTGGAACTCCCTCCTGACAGCATCAACCTGAAAATAACAACAATGGAGGCGGGGTGAGTCCAACACTCAGCAGGTACAATTGATATGCAAAGTAAAGAAATAACACCTAGCACTAATCATGCGTACAGTCTCCTGATAAAGATAAAGGTAAATGCAAACCGAAGAAGACAGGAGAGAATCTGTACTAACCAGGACCCGGTATAAGGATAAACAGTCCGAAAGGTATAGAAGACCTGTATGCATGTCAAACATAGGTATCCAAACAATATGCAGCATATAAGTGCAGCAAACACAATCACAAACAATAAATGCATCATGCATATGATGCCAATGTCATGGTCACCCCTGACGCCAGTCAGCCAACTCACAACAAAAGTGGGGCCAAGTGGGTAGGGCTGTGACAACCGTGCACTCAGCAACACTACTCCTGATGAGTGATCGAGTGGACGGGATGCTGTCGGAGTACATACGTACTCCTACCCCAAATCATAAATGGGGGAGCGCAATGCTCTCATCTCTCGGTACACTATGACGGGGAGGGATCTCTAACGTGCTACACGCTGTGTCACACTACCCATGAGCGGACCAACGGAGCACCGGAAGAGCCAAACTGACGTGCTACCACGCTGTGTCACGCTACCCATGAGCGTCATAACGGAGCACCGAACAGTGATGAAAACTGGCAAAGTGCTCGACAATAATGGAGCAATCTATCGCACAGCATGCGATCTTGCAAATGGTGCATGTCACTAAGCATGGTAATATACTAAACCAACCTCTGGACATATAACAATGGGCACCATAGTGAATAAATCATATCAAGATATACTGATCAATATGGTATCAAACCTAGGTCCTGAACATGTGAAACATGGTTATATCACTACCCATGAGCATGATAGATCAGGTACAAGATCAATACGAGATGCAAACAAACAATCAATCAAACAGGTAACATGTATTGGGCAGTGATTAACCGAAACAAATACGAAACACAATTAATGCAACATATTATTTTCATTACTAAGCATATCAAAGACAATAAGT
Source organism: Zingiber officinale (assembly GCF_018446385.1). Lineage (NCBI taxonomy): Eukaryota > Viridiplantae > Streptophyta > Magnoliopsida > Zingiberales > Zingiberaceae > Zingiber > Zingiber officinale. The sequence goes on along the minus strand of NC_055987.1, from coordinate 110,457,904 downwards.
CAAAAGTACCCGCCTCCGATAAGAAAAGTCCAATCTGGAATAGATCCCTCGTCGAGACACCGTCTCGAATCAAAGTCCTGTACCAATCAATATATATATTTTTATTTAGCTAAAATTCATAAGAATTTAAATAGCTAAATAAAATCCACGAGACTAAATTAGGGAAAACCCTAATCCACATAATCATTTGCCTACCTAAATTAAATCTAACAATTGACTATGGTTAATTGTCTTAACCCTAATCGTTCCATTAGATAAATTTTAAACCAACCCAATCTACAACAAGGATCCATTACCCTAATTCAAATCTACACATGATCATGTAATCAAAGCCCTACACAATACCTCAATTCGTATGTATCACTGTTGATCCAAAAATCAAAGATGTTGGCTGCCGAAACAAGATCAGAGCCGCTGCTGGGGATCACAAAGTTACTGCCCAAACAACACATGTTATGCTAATACACTGCATCAACATCTCAAGATTGCAAGATGAATCAAATTGAAGCCCAACATTTCATACCTAAATCCCAAGCTCCTGTTGACGCTCAACTGATCAGAAAACCAATTTAGCCACAGCAGATTAAAAACCTTATTCTGCCATATAAACCAAATCCAAAACACTTATCAATTCCTCCACAACAAAATCTGAGAACAGAACCACAACCTAATTCCAATCACAGTTAGGGTACAGAGCCTAAGCCCTGTGATGAAATGAACCTGTGGCCTGCGGCAGTGCAAGGGCACAGCTTCAGCAGGGCTCGACTAGGGCACAGCGTCGGCAGTGCTTGAATAGGGAGGAAAAGGAAGAAGAAGACCCAAATCCAAAATCCTCGGCTTACAAATAGGGCAGAGGATCGGCAGTGGAGACGGCTAGGGCATCGGCGATCGAAGTAAGCGTCGGGCAGTGAAGCTAGGGCATGGGGCGGTCGGCGGTATGCGAGCACAGGGGGAAGAGAAGACACTCAATCGTCGGCTCTCTATTCCCTGGCGTCGTCGGCGTCGGGCAGAGGAGAGGAAGGCGTCGGGAAGGAGTGGCAGCGATGCGGCTAAGGATCGGCTCCGGCGCTCGTTCTAGGGCACGGCTGGGCGGAAGTGTTGCCGGCACTTGGGAGAAGAGAAGAAGTGTCACGCCCCCAGAGGAGTCCTTACCGAAAAATATCGGCAGCATCTCCCCTGTATCGGTGACAATCTGAGACATACATACATACAAAATACATCAGCCACATACGGCTGGAAAATATCTACACAACCACGCAGTTATATAAATATATGAATCAGCCCACATGGCTGTACTAAATCAACACAGCGGAAAGCATAAACAACGATCACAAAACATAAAGTAACTAACTGCGAGCCGGCTCGGCTTGACACAATAATATCAAACCAAATACAAGAGAATACAAATACATAAATAAATACAAAACCCAAACTACAAATAACGTAAGAAATACCAAAATCGTAAGGTCATCCTCGAATGTGACGTGGGATTGGCGGACAGGATCTCCAGGCGACTCCATAACTCCTTTACCTGTTACCTGGTAAAATTACCAATATGCGGGGTGGTGAGTATAAAAACTCAGCGGGTAATAGACAGATAGTGCATGAGTATGGTAAAGAACTAGAGATGCAAAGGTATACAGTCTCGTATGGAAATAGAAGATACTACAGTGATATCATGATAAGTGTCCATACATGAAACCATATCCTAGGCTAGTGGTAGAAGGTAAAGTGTAGCAAAGTCCTGCTACAGTACTGCTAATAACTACATGGTACCATGTGAGGTATATACATGTCAACAGTAAGTAGGCCAGTGTCTAAACACATATCACAGGTATAAATCTCAACCTATGTAAGCATAACAGCATAAATAAACAACAACAGCATAATCTAGCAACAGCAGCATAGATAAGCAACAACAGCATAAGTAAACAACCAGCAGATATAATAACAACAGCGTATGTACGGATGGTCACCCCACCCGCCTCTCTGCACCACGACCCCTGTATGGTCGAGAGGCCGGATCGATGACAAACTGTACCACCCAAAGGCCGCCACTACTCTCGAGTGACCGGATGGATAGGTGCATAGTAGCTGAATAGCTACGTCTGCGACGGGGTCCCTGCTGCCGCAACTCCAGCCGCCACTACCCATGAGTGGCCGAGTGTGGCACGACAGGACAAGCGGCACGCTCCAGCTACCACTACCCATGAGCGGCCGAGCGTGCGGCTCTAGCCAACGACCCTCTCAACCACAAGGGAGACATGGTCGACGGCATGCATGCAATGACATGATGCGAATAATGCAACAATCATCATATATATATAAACAGAAACAGGTATGCTACATGAAGCCAGCATGCTCAGCAAGGTGTGTAAATAAACAGAAATCAAAGCAGGTAAACATGGTATCAGGTGTCCATATATCAAATACCTACTATCTAATGTCTGGTATCTGGTATCCAATACCTAGTACTATAGTATCTGCTAAATATCATGAATAGCAACGAGAGACTGTATAGATACATAAACGAGTAGCTCAAAGATTGAGTGGAAGTATCAAGCGCAGGAAAAATAAGAGTGGAGTCAAGATAAACACAGTAGCCAACTAAACATATAGCTCATGCACTAAGATCAATGTGCTAAAGAGATAAAGCAAGAAATACCCGCCTTTATTTGTCGATCGTGATAAACTAATCCCACGTCGAGACGCACATCTCGAATCCAAGTCCTGCGATCACATAATATATTTAGCTAATTACATATACAACAACTAACTAAACCTAAAACTCAATTCTAATTCAATTAGATAATCGTTTAATTCCACCTAATAATCCAAATCTAACAAAATGATAAGTTCCTCATTTATCCACCAATCAATTCTTAAAATCGCTTCCTTTGCCTACCCAATTATCCAATCCAGTTTAATTTCATCAACTACTAGCATCATGGATCAAACATGCACGATTTGTCCACCTAAATCACATCTGAAAATACAATCTAAGATAGCTAATTACCCATTCATCATGTTATCACATCTTAACAGCTCAAATAGAATTTGATCCAATCCATATCAACCTAATACCAACAAGAGATCAACCAAAACACTATAGTAACTTACCATGAATCAAAGCCCTCAACCTAGCTCTAAAACCTTCACATCAAACAAATCCCCTCATGAATTAACCCAATTCAGCTAGCTAACTTCTCTTGTTAACATACTTCAATTACCCACAAAAGCATAACTAACACTTCACAAATAACTTCCACTAAACAACAAATCCATGATTCCAATATTTTATCCCTTAACCAAAACAACCAATTATCATCAAACCCTAATTAACCAAAACATACCAATACCGATCATGCATCTATCAATATAAATCATTCACCAAATAACTATTATAAATCAACTCCAACACATACTCAAATTCAAGGTGGCAGTTGGTGAAGCACAGTGAACAATCCCCGTTCTACAGCCCACCTACACTCTTACTACCCCTGTACCACTGATCGAATCAAGAAGGAAATACAAGCATTAATAAGAACTTCTGTTAACAACAAGAATTCCAGTAATAAATACTCTCCTTACCTCTTCCTCTTCATCCGCCTCAAAATGAACAACCAGCCGCAAGAATTGGATCAGATCAGCGAACAACAAAGGAGCATTCCACCAGTATGTGAATCCAAAGCCTCCTTCTAGTCCAAATCAAAAAGAATACCACAAACAAACCCAATTCACAAGAATTCTTGAATTCACAGCCTTTCCAAACAAGGTCTTACCTTAATTGATCATTTACAGTCGATGTCGTGCGATCCACCTCGACTGATGATGATCGGCAATACCCTCCAGTGAACAGAACGAAGAGGAGAAGAGAAAGGCTCGATTGGCCGGAAAAATATGAATCAACCTCTTCACGCCGTGCCCTAGATGCCGAACCGCCGCCCATCGCGCACAAGAAACCAACGAGGAAGCGATTGGGGGTCAGCACCTTCAAGATTCCGGTGAGGTCCTCAGGCGGCGCATTGAAGCCTAGTTCACAGGTGGACGATGCTCTTCGTCGGTGTCGGGTGCGTCGGATCGTCCGTGGGAGAGAAATCGAGAGGGAGAAAACGGAGGATCAGCAACTCACTCCCTCCTAAAGCTCCGGTGGTTGCTTTGCGCCGGCGACACCGAGAAGGGAAGGAGGGATCGCCGATTGTCGCTAGTCTGCGAGGGAGATCAGAGAAGAAAGGGAGGTCGGGGAAGGAAGGAGAGGAAGGATCGACATCGGGTTTGGGGGAAACGGCACTTGGGAAGGGAATTAAAGGAAAGAAAATAATTTATAATTATAAACATTTCCTCACCTAAACGGGTATCCCAAACAGGCCTTCTCTAAACCCAATACTTGATCCCCTTAAAATATGTCAAACAAGCTTCTAAAAATTCCCAGAAAATTCCTAAAAATTCCTGAAAAATCCAATAAGATTATTTGTCCAATAACCTTATTATTTAAATATTATTTGGGTACCGTATTTTACAAGAAGAGGTGGAGGCGGAGGAACTGCCGTGGCCGACGGTTAGGGCAAAGATTGCGACAGGGAGAGAAGAGGGGCGCGCGGGTGGCTCGGCAGGGAAGAAACGGCGACAAAAGAAAATGAAAAGAAATAAAGGAAATAAAAGGAAAAGGATATATATAAATATAATCTTTTCCTCGCTTAAATCGGGTAGCCTAAACAGGCTTTTTCCCGGCCCCGTTCTCGTCCCCGTTAACTCGTCCATACGAGCAATGAAAAATTCCCGGAAAATTTCCAAAAATTCAGGAAAATTCCCTTATTAATATTCGCCTATTTTCCGGTATTTTACATTCTCCCCCACTAATAAAAATTTGGTCCCCAAATTTCATTATCTACCATCAGCAAGTACTAACAATAGACAGAAAGTAAAAATGCTGAACGTTAAACTAAATCACATACCTCAAATGAAAAGATGGGGATATCGAGCTTGGATAGTATCCTCGAGCTCCCAAGTAGCCTCCTTGTCCGAATGATGCTGCCATGCGACTTTAACCAGTCGGATAGTCTTGTTCCGCAACTGACGCTCTTTCCGGTCGAGAATTCGTACCGGAACCGCCTCATATTTAATGTCAGGATGAACTGGAACCAGAATATCTGCCAGCAATGTGTCAGGTCAGGTACATATCTACTCAGCATAGATACGTGGAATACATCGTGCACTCCTGCCAAGGACGGTGGTAGTGACAACCGGTAAGCTACCGCTCCAATCCTTTCCGAGATCTAGAAAGGTCCAATGTATCGTGGAACTAGCTTACCTCTGAAGCCAAATCTCTTCACCCCTTTCGTGGGTGAAACTCGCAGAAATCCATGGTCGCCAACAGAGAACTCTAGTGGTCTGCGTCTCTGATCAGCATAACTCTTCTGGCGATCCTGCGCTTCTGACATCCTCCGTCTGATAGTACAGACCAACTCTGCATCCTGCTGAACTCTATGAGGTCCCAACAACTGGGCCTCTCCAACCTCATCCCAGAGGACGGGTGTCCGACAAGGTTTACCATACAACGCCTCAAACGATGTCATCGGGACAGGCGAATGTAAGCTGTTGTTGTAGGCGAACTCTACCAATGGCAGATGGTCCTTCCAACTGCCTCAAAAATCCAATACACACGATCTCAGCAAGTCCTCTAGAGTCTAAATGGTCCGCTTTGACTATCCATCTGTCTGAGGATGGAAAGCTGTACCGAAACAGAGCTGCGTGCCCAAGGCCTACTGCAGACTCTGTCAAAAACAAGACGTGAACCGTGGATCTCTATCCGAGATGATACTCAACGGAACACCATGTAGTCTGATAATCTCCCGACAATACAGATCTATCAATCGATCCAGGGGATCAGTCCTCCGGATCGCTAAGAAGTACGCGGATTTGATTAATCGATCAACGATTACCCAAATCACGTCATGGTCTCGTCGTGTCCTCGGCAAACCTACCACAAAGTCCATAGTAATGTGTTCTCATTTCCACTCAGGATTAGGAATCTGCTGAAGTAAGCCGGCAGGTCTCTGGAGGACCTGATTCAGACGTTAGAGGACCTGCTGAAGTAAGCCGGCAGGTCTCTGGTGCTCGGCCTTCATTTGCTGACAGACAAGACATCTAGCTATAAAATCCGCGATGTCTTCTTTCATGTCGTCCTTCATGTCGTTCCACCAATAGAAACATCTCAAATCTTGGTACATACGGTTACCGCCTGGGTGGACAGCAAATCATGGGCGATGAGCCTCCGGAAGTAACTCCTATAAGACCGGATGAGACTGATGCACGCAAAATCTGCCTCGGTAGTGTATAACACCCTCCTCGTCTCGGGTAAACTCGGTCTGCTGCCTGGAAGCTATCTGGCAATAAATAAACTACAAATACTGATCAGCAGCCTATGGCTCTCGTATCCTTGTCCTGATCAACGACTGAGCAACCATGGTAACCAGAGTACCCTGCTCTATCTGTCCTTACCCCTCAAGGCCCAAATCGGAGAAACCTTAAATCAAGTTTGTGACCACAACTCGGTGACAAGCTAAAGTCCCTCCGGACTTCCTGCTAAGCGTATCGGCAACATATTAGTTTTCCCCGGTGATAGTCAATCGTACAGTCACAATCCTTCAGGAACTTCATCCATCTCCTCTGTCGGAGATTAAATTCCTTCTAAGTAAACAGATATTTGAGACACTTATAGTCAGTGAGCATCTCAAATGTAACGCCATATAAATAATGACGCCAAATCTTCATGGCTAAACTAATGGCGACTTGCTCCAGATCATGTACAGGGTAGTTCTTCTTATGCTCCTTCAATCGACGAGAATCATAGGAGACTACTATATCGTGCTGCATCAAAACAGCGCTCAAAACCCTGAATAGATGCGTCGGTGTAGAGGACATATCCGTCCTCTCCAGAAGGTAAAACCAAAATCGGAATCGACACTAATCTCCGCTTCAGCTCCTGGAAGCTGATCTCATAATCCTCAGTCCAAGTGAACTTCACGCCTTTCCAGGTCAGGCGTGTCAGTGACATAGCTATCCGAGAGAAACCCTCAACGTATCTCCGGAAATATCGAGCCAAACAAGGGAAGTTGCGAGCCTCTTCTATAGACTCCGTCTACTCCCAACGGTAACAACCTCGATCTCCTGTGAAACCACGGTATACTCCTACTGATGACCGTGTGTCTCAAACATCTCACAGAAGACAACCAAAATACGCACTACTGATCTTCACATCTAGACGTTTCCACCGAAACATCTCTGGAACTATGCAAAGCTGATGTGCGTGACTCACCGTAACTCTGAAATAGATCACAACATCATCAACAAAGACAATTGAAACCGATCCAAACATCCTGGGAATACCAAAATCATCAAGTCTCTGAAAACATCTAAGGCTTCCCAAACCCTAGTGGTAAAATCATGACCCATAATGTCCGTATCACAGACATTTCTAACCATAAGATCCCTGACAATAAGTCTGAAATATGATCACCAATGATATAAATCATCTAAGCATAGATCCTCCAGTGTGAGAGCAACGCTCCATCACAGAAAAATACCACATATGTGGGAGCAACGCTCTACCACAAGAAATCCTCAATATGCAGAAGTAACACTCTACTACAAATAATCTATATCATGTATCTGCAATAGATATGGGAGCAATGCTCCGCTACAAGCAATCCGAAATATGTATATGTGGGAACTCCGCTCCACCACAAACGATCCATAAGTGTCCAAGGCACCTAACTATCCAACTAGAGGCTGCACGAGACCACTCAACCACATATCACTGTGGGCAGCCAAAGGTATAAACAACCTAGTAAACAAATCAAATCCATAGTCAACTCTATCATCATCCTAGTGGGTTGGTCACTCACTAATAGGAGAATTAGTTGACAGGGTTATACAACTAATAACATAATGTAGACACTCAGCATTCTACATTCAACATAGGTAGAATCATCATGATGCTACCAGCAAGACACCTGGCACACGTGCACACACAACATATGTATAATCGACATAATCCTCCAATTTGTACACACCAAATACACTCATAGCACAGGTATAAATCAGTGTGATACCTCCAACAATACCTGTCAAACCCGTGTGCATATATCAACATAGGTATAATCAACAATACACCTCAACAACACTCACATGACATATGTACACCTATGCCAAGAGTATAATCAATGTAATACTTCCAAAAAATCATAATTGACACGTGTATACTCTCAAAACAATCATATAATAAACGAGATACCTCAAATATTACACCCAACACATCTGCACATATCACAACTCAGATTAGATCGATAAGATACATCCAATAAAATACTCAAACATATGTGCACATTCCACAACATAGTTTTTAATTGACAAATACCTCCAATAAACAATCAGACATGTATGTCTAACCACTCGGGTATAATCTACTAGAAACCCACAATAATCATATGTATAAAGGTGTACGACCCAAAAGATAAAGTTAGAATTCAAGAACATCAAGACACTCTCATTTTTTTATCCTCAAAAATATCAGCCCACATAATATCAGATGAATAAGTCTCTACTCCCCATGAGAGCAAATTAATATTCCAAACATCAAATCATTATTTATCCACATAGTCCAATATCAGAGGAAGCAAATATCAATTTTATCATCCTGTTAACTAACCACAACTAACTAGATTTATTAAAATTCATAGGCATACTCAACCGTAAATTCTCTAGCACCTGATCTATATCTGATCACCAACTATAATCATCAAATCTGTGAATATCATACATGATACTTACTATATCACCATCAATGACAACCCAAATAATAGATCATCAAAATAGTTATCCACTAATAAATCATCAAAACAATATCTAGTAATAGATCATCCGACAACCACATAACATTTACTCTCATAAATCATTAGAAATCAACATATCACAATATCTGATCTCACAATATCCCTCAACCTCAAACCTTTCTGAACAATGATCAAACATGATAACTCTCCAATGCCCAATTTTCATCGTATCGGATACCCTATTATCCAAAAGATACGAGTATAAAAATTCTACTGGCTAAGTCCACAGGAATATATAGGTATCATCCATTACCCAGCTAACAATAGCAGAGGCTGATATGTGCCTCCATCTCATAATAGTAGTAACAGAAGCTAAAACTACTGATGGTATGATATGAAAAATTACCAGAGACTATAATCCTTGATCTCTATTAGGGTCGACCAACATCAGTGGCTAACCCATCATATGTAATATGGGCTACAACAACCAGACAAGTACTAAAGATAAAGTGCTAATACATGTCATAACTATCAAATTAAACATCATACCTATTTGCCGTCTGGAGATGTTCCATCGCTGTCCAGTCCCCAACTTCTGACCTCAAAATTCCGAACGAGAAAATCGCCGGAAATCCATATAAATCCGAAACGAAAATCCGAAACATAACCATATCGAAACTCCGAAAATGCCCAGTTTGACTCGCAAACCTGGCTAACCAAATATCCAGAATACCAACAACAGGTATCCGATAAATCTCCAGAACACCAAAAGCAGGTATCATAACCTGCTCTGATACCAATAAATTGGTATCAGATAAATCTCAAAAATCCAAAACACGGAAATCCAACAAACGTCGCCGAACTCTGGCGCTCTGATACCAAGTAAATAAATTGGTATCAGGTTATCCCAAACATCAAAAATACGAAAACAAAAGATCGTATACCTGTGCTCTGATACCACTAAATTGTCACGCCCCAGAGGAGTCCCCATCCGAAGAAATTTCGGCAACATCTCCCCTGTACGGCGGACAATCTGAAACTTTCTACATATCTCCATACCTCAGCCACATGCGGCTGGAATAATAACAATAAATATAACACAACCACACAAACACCCACACAGTTATATATAATCAAACAAAGCAGTAATACTTTGACTCGAAAACCACACTACTCAACTAGAAAATGTCAAATCCGACGAAACTCACCTCTTATGCCGACCCGGCAGGCATGTAGTGGAATAAGACCAAATAAAATCCATCGACATCACAATAATAAATACAACATCCAAGTATCAAACAAATCAAGTCTAAACATAGACAAACGAGAAGAAAACTCAAAAGTCAATCAATCCTCGAGGTCTGCAGGGGATCTAGCACTACGTACAGTGGGGACTAGCGACTGGAACTCCCTCCTGACAGCATCAACCTGAAAATAACAACAATGGAGGCGGGGTGAGTCCAACACTCAGCAGGTACAGTTGATATGCAAAGTAAAGAAATAACACCTAGCACTAATCATGCGTACAGTCTCCTGATAAAGATAAAGGTAAATGCAAACCGAAGAAGACAGGAGAGAATCTGTATTAACCAGGACCCGGTATAAGGATAAACAGTCCGAAAGGTATAGAAGACCTGTATGCATGTCAAACATAGGTATCCAAACAATATGCAGCATATAAGTGCAGCAAACACAATCACAAACAATAAATGCATCATGCATATGATGCCAATGTCATGGTCACCCCTGACGCCAGTCAGCCAACTCACAACAAAAGTGGGACCAAGTGGGTAGGGCTGTGACAACCGTGCACTCAGCAACACTACTCCTGATGAGTGATCGAGTGGACGGGATGCTATCGAAGTACATACGTACTCCTACCCCAAATCATAAATGGGGGAGCGCAATGCTCTCATCTCCCGGTACACTATGACGGGGAGGGATCTCTAACGTGCTACACGCTGTGTCACACTACCCATGAGCGGACCAACGGAGCACCGGAAGAGCCAAACTGACGTGCTACCACGCTGTGTTACGCTACCCATGAGCGTCACAACGGAGCACCGAACAGTGATGAAAACTGGCAAAGTGCTCGATAATAATGGAGCAATCTATCGCACAGCATGCGATCATGCAAATGGTGTATGTCTCTAAGCGTGGTAATATACTAAACCAACCTCTGGACATATAACAATGGGCACCATAGTGAATAAATCATATCAAGATATACTGATCAATAAGGTATCAAACCTAGGTCCTGAACATGTGAAACATGGTTATATCACTACCCATGAGCATGATAGATCAGGTACAAGATCAATACGAGATGCAAACAAACAATCAATCAAACAGGTAACATGTATTGGGCAGTGATTAACTGAAACAAATACGAAACACAATTAATGCAACATATTATTTTCATTACTAAGCATATCAAAGACAATAAGTCAAAAGTACCCGCCACCGATAAGAAAAGTCCAATCTGGAATAGATCCCTCGTCGAGACACCGTCTCGAAACAAAGTCCTGTACCAATCAATATATATATTTTTATTTATCTAAAATTCATAAGAATTTAAATAGCTAAATAAAATCCACGAGACTAAATTAGGGAAAACCCTAATCCACATAATCATTTGCCTACCTAAATTAAATCTAACAATTGACTATGGTTAATTGTCTTAACCCTAATCGTTCCATTAGATAAATTTTAAACCAACCCAATCTACAACAAGGATCCATTACCCTAATTCAAATCTACACATGATCATGTAATCAAAGCCCTACACAATACCTCAATTCGTATGTATCACTGTTGATCCAAAAATCAAAGATGTTGGCTGCCAAAACAAGATCAGAGCCGCTGCTGGGGATCACAATGTTACTGCCCAAACAACACATGTTATGCTAATACACTGCATCAACATCTCAAGATTGCAAGATGAATCAAATTGAAGCCCAACATTTCATACCTAAATCCCAAGCTCCTGTTGACGCTCAACTAATCAGAAAACCAATTTAGCCGCAGAAGATTAAAAACCTTATTCTACCATATAAACCAAATCCAAAACACTTATCAATTCCTCCACAACAAAATCTGAGAACAGAACCACAACCTAATTCCAATCACAGTTAGGGTACAGAGCCTAAGCCCTGTGATGAAACGAACCTGTGGCCGCGGCAGTGCAAGGGCACAGCTTCAGCAGGGCTCGACTAGGGCACAGCGTCGGCAGTGCTTGAATAGGGAGGAAAAGGAAGAAGAAGACCCAAATACAAAAGCCTCGGCTTACAAATAGGGCAGAGGATCGGCAGTGGAGACGGCTAGGGCATCGGCGATCGAAGTAAGCGTCGAGCAATGAAGCTAGGGCATGGGGCGGTCGGCGGTATGCGAGCACAGGGGGAAGAGAAGACACTCAATCATCGGCTCTCTATTCCCTGGCGTCGTCGGCATCGGGTAGAGGAGAGGAAGGCGTCGGGAAGGAGTGGCAGCGACGCGGCTAAGGATCGGCTCCGGCGCTCGTTCTAGGGCACGGCTGGGCGGAAGTGTTGCCGGCACTTGGGAGAAGAGAAGAAGAGGTGGAGGCGGAGGAATTGCCGTGGCCGGCAGTTAGGGCAAAGATTGCGACAGGGAGAGAAGAGGGGCGCGCGGGTGGCTCGGCAGGGAAGAAACAACGACAAAAGAAAATGAAAAGAAATAAAGGAAATAAAAGGAAAAGGATATATATAAATATAATCTTTTCTCGCTTAAATCGGGTCGCCTAAATAGGCTTTTTCCCGGCCCCGTTCTCGTCCCTGTTAACTAGTCCATACGAGCAATGAAAAATTCTCGGAAAATTTCCAAAAATTCCGAAAAATTCCCTTATTAATATTCGCCTATTTTCCGGTATTTTAGATTTGCGTTTGCTTCTACCTTTTTGATAAGGTTCGCGTCCCAGTTCTCGTACGGTAGTGGCTTGCCGACACCGTCAACTGGCAGTTGAAGCCCGGTTTTGACGATCATCCAGACTTCAAAGTGAGTCTGGAGATACGCCTCCATCCGACCCTTCCAGTCTCCGAAATCATCTCCGGAGAAGAGCGGTGGGCGAGCAGTGTTGTAGCCTTCTAGATGGGCCATTTTAGAAACACAATCTTGCAAAATAAACATAATAAAGCTTGTTCCAAGACTTAGTCTTGGATTAGTAGTGCGGGAGAGAAATAAAAATAGTAATTCAGGAATTTTGAGAAAAAAATAATAAAATATTATTAAAATAATATTTAAAAAATATTACTATAAATTTTTGAAAATGCAATATTTCGATAATTCCAACCAATGGTGAAAAGATGAAAATTAATTTTTCAAAAACAGTTTTGGAGGGAAAAAATGAAAGGCGTAAGGTTATATTTTTAACCTATACAAACGACAAAGCCACAAAAAAAAATGCTTGAATGGTGGTTGCACCAATTCAAAGCGACCCCGCTCTGATACCAATTGTTGGATCGAGATTGCGCTAGAGGGGGGGTGAATAGCGCTCGTGGCTATTTCGTATGATTCGTAAAACACTCGAGTAATTAAAACGCAGCGGAATAAAAAGGCAAACACACAAACACAGAGGAATTTACTTCGTTCGGAGCCTAAGGAGACTCCTACTCGAAGGCCTGCGATCCTTGATCGCTTCCGGTGGGCAACAACTATAAGTTCGTTAAAAGTACAATAAAAGATTTACAATTGTAAGCACCAAAGTAAACTATACCAACAATAACAGAATCGAAACTGATGCTCTAGGTCGTCGGTATGTCGCAACAGCACCTCGGAATGATCTTGTTAGTAGCACGTTGAAGAGAGGAAGCCTGGAAGTTGTTGTCTTGAAGTGCTGGTCGAAACCCCCTTATAAAGGGTGTTCAAGGCGCCTTGAAGGCTGTTCAAGGCGCCTCCATGCTGCCTAGTCTTCCGCGTGGATCAGATCTGAACTGGTCGAACTTCATCCCTTGGAGGCGCCTTATACCCTGCTCAAGGCACCTTTCAAGGTGCCTTATACTCCCTTCAAGGCGCCTTCGATGAACTTTCGCAGCCAGCTCAGCTTTTGCACCCGAGGCGCCTCCAAGCTCCATGGAGGCACCTTGGACACTGTTCATCCGAGGCTTTAGGTTGCTCCTTTGCACCTGCAAGATACGTTAGTCCCAAACAATATCCTGCAACACAAAGTTAGCACAATAAACATGATAAATGAAGTATAGACAGTCTCCGGACTGTCCGAGTCTGACTTCGGGTTTCCGACCGGAAACCCTAGGTCGACCCGACGCCTACTGTTCCCTCTACGGGGAACATGTCCTCACCTACTCCACTTAGGAGATTTACCTGTTGCCAGTCGATCCTCCAGATCGACTGGACTTTTTCTCAGCACTCGATGCTTCCGGACTTTCTGCTGGACATCCGCTTCCCCGGCTAGTCCAGTCTTTCACCTGGTTCGCAACACCAGGACTTTCCACCTAGGGTTACCACCCCCTAGGATTTTTGCCTGAAGCCATCGACCTGCCAAGACTTTCTGCATAGGGTTACTACCCCCTATGACCTAGGGTTACCACCCCCTAGGGTTTTCCCTTTGCCTAACCGGAGCTAGGACTTTTCTCCACTTAGGGGTACCACCCCCTAGGACCTTGGGTTACCACCCCCTAGGGTTTTCACCTTCCTAACCATAGTTAGGACTTTCCTGAAACCTTATTCAACATGTTAGATAACAGAGAATCTTAACTTTGAATCCCTTTGCCATTATTAAAACTTAGGTTCAATCATCGGATGCTTCCTGCACCAACAACAAGTTGTTAGGATTCTCTGCTCATGTTGTCGACTGAGTATATCTCGACCGGCTCATAAGGTCGATCGTCTTTATGTCTGTCCTTGCATTAAGCTACTCAGTTATATTCTGTATAGTTTGCTCAGTTTTATATTATGCTGCGTATATCTTGGTTGACCCATAAGGCTGACTGCCTTTATATCCGTCCTTGCATTAAGCTACTGAGTTACATTCTGCATAATATTAGCGATTCACTCGGCAAATAATATGCTGCATGGGGTATGCTGGAAATCTAATCAAGAAGTCATACGACGTACTGTGCATACTAGAAATCCCTTGGGGAATCAATATGAAGTTGAACTCTTTAACTGGCCAGCCCTACATAGAGAGATTTATGAGGATTGGAGAGACCAACCATTATTTTGATCGGGCTGACAACTAATCGATTGCGAGGTAGGTCAGACAATCTGGTCGGCTTATAATGGCGGCTGTCTTTGAATCTGGTTGGGCATGCTATCCTTTTAGTTCAAGAGTAGAATGTTAAAACCTCTTATGCTCAAACGACCCAAGGGTCGGTTGGACTTCTCCCACTCGGCTTGCAATTTGGTCGTGCTGGACCATAAGCCTTAGCACTGGGCGAACAACAAAGCCAGGTGGGGAATGCTCTCTTTCCTTGATTTTGACTGCCACGTCGCCTTGACCTTGACCGCCACATCATCTTTTGGGTCCGCTCATTACAATCTCTATCACTAGCCTCTCCTTCAAGTCTAGTCGAAAGAGGTGTAGTTGACCGACTGGACCCAAGTTCGATTTTTCATCCCCTCGCCCCTTTTGCTAAGGATGTCTGGAAATTCATGTTCTTTCTTGTGCCTTGGACATTTAGCAACATTTTTTCAAAAACTTCTTGTCAGAGGCGTGTTGCTCAGAAGGGAATACCGAGGACACTCAGGAGAGGCACTTTGATAATGGAATGATTTGGCTGTCACCTCCATCATAAATGCCCAGTTATGGGTGTGTGGATTCCATGTGGCATCTCTTCTCACTTTTGAAATGGCTTCTGACGCACGCCTCTTCGTACGGACCAATGACTTCTCTCTTTGTGTAGATCAAAGGTCTGTTGCGTGCCCACTAGTTTGATCGGACGACAGTAGTTAAATGATACCTTATAAAAAAACCCTAAATGACACAAAATCTCAGCACTTTGCCTTCAATCTTCACTGATTTTCTTCTCCGGCGACTTCTCTTCTACAAACTTTTTCTCTCTTGCGCCCTAAGTGACCTAGTAAGTTGTTCACTCTTCGTTTGCTTTACCTTATCTTATGGTTCAAGAATCTTTCGCCTCTTGGTACACTTTTACTGTCTCAGACTTTGATCAATCTGATAGGGCTTACATTCATTCTTGATATAAAATCCCCAGGAGTTATGGCATCATTATCCCTTCCTCTAATGCTCGCCCTCATCTTCCTCTTGATAATCACATCACTTTCTTTAAGGACCTATTAGTAGCCAGTCTACGTTTTCCTATCCCTCTATTCTTGTCGGAGGTAAGTTGGTATTTTAACATCCCTTTACAATAGTTTGCCCCAAACGCATCCCGCGTTGTGTGCGGCATGTTCATGTTATTCCGCCTTTTGACATCCCTCCTATACCATGCAGTATTTTTCTATTTTTCTATCCCAAGAAATCAGAACCTAGGGTCTTCCTTTTTCAATCATGTCCAAAGTTTATTTTCTTTGAGGATATTCCCTCTTCGAACAAGAGATGGAAATCTCTTTTTTTCTTCCTTGAGATGTCTGGACTTGCAACTTGGTCTACCGAATGATAGTCCTCCCTTCTTTCTCTCCATAACCTTGGAAATTATAAGTGCGACCCAACTTTTATCTCATACTCCAAAAAGCCGAGCGACCACCACTTTAAAATCTATAAATGGCTACATGAAGGCCTTCTACACTTGTTTGGCTTGAGCCCCATTCGAAAGAAGCTTCCCTTTTCTTTTGGTAAGTTTTGATAACTTGGTCATTACATTATCATTAATTAAGATATTTTCTGTTTTATATAGTGGACGCCATTTATGAATCCTTGGTCGATGATGAGATTGCCCTGAAGGAAGAGGAGCTCATTGCTAAGGAGAAGGCACTATTGGATGAGTGGGCTGCCAAGCCAATCGCCCCTAATGGTGGGGTGCCCGATAATTGTACGGCCGAATCTAGCGCGACCACTGCTTTCGGGGAGTTATCTTCCGATTCACTCCTAGTGTCTCAGGGTTCCCTATAGGAGGCGGATGTCATCCCACAAAAGTGACTCAAAAGGCACAAGCTCATCCATGCTAAAGTCCCTGAAGGATGAGCTCCCTCCGCTGAAGTGTCCTCCATTGAAGGGCCCTCCTAGACTTTATCTCCCGCTCGAGAGGATCCTGCCCGGGAGGTGATGTAAGAACAATCTTTCGAGAGGACCTTATCCGCCCTTCCTTCCGCCTATCCAATGCTGGTAGCCGCATAAGCACAGGAGGTTACTTCACTGTCGGGCAATTCTCCGGCTCCCGCTCCTCTCATGGCTCCCCGTGGGAGGACCTTTCCTATCTTCACTTTTGCTACGCCGAGGAGGCCTTACCAATTTTCGACCACTTGTGATTTACAGTCCGCCTCGGTCGTAGTCTCTCCACCAACCACCGCTCCACTTACTAGCCAAATACTGCTTAACAGATGCCTTGGAGGATGCTGGAAACCAGCTTAGCAAGCTTACTCCTATGGAGCTAGCTGATGAATACTCCTATGAACTGATCAAGGTAATATATTTTTATTTATTGTTTCTCACATTGGATGTTTCTAACGCTTCTTGTCTTATAGCGCTAAGCGATAGGGATGAGCCTCGCACAACAATTGACCACCCTGGCTTGCGAAAATGAATCCCTGAGGTAGCATGTTTCTGAGGCTACTTCTGTACCCTCTCATGATTGGCTGAGGAGACTAGAGACTCAACTTCAAGAAGCTCAAAGGTTGGTGAAGATTGAGCTCGAGAAAGTAGCCAAATTGAAGACTGCTCTAGAAACTTCCGAAGCTTAACTTCGATCAGACACAACTCTCTGAACGAAAATGCAGGTGGACCTAGACAGAAAATCTACAAAGGTTGAACACCTTTCTTCTCAGCTAAAGGAATTAAAATGGCATATGACACCGAGTTACTTGCTAAAAATCTAGAGATGACTCTTCTATTGTAACTCTGCCTCATACTTTAGCGGTATGTCATTAGCCAGGTTGCCGCCTTATCCCTAACTTCTTCTATCAAATCAAGCTCCATAAGGCGTTGTCCAACATTGTTCTCATCATACAGTTGATTTCAATCAGATTCCATTCCAATCTCTATTGGGACCACTACTTCACCACCATAAACTAGATGAAAAGGAGTTATACATATCGCTTCTCAGAGGATTGTACGATATACCCATAATACACTGGGTAGTTTGTTAACCCAACTCCTCCGACGTGGTCTAATTTAGTTTTTATCCCCTTGATGATTTCTCTATTTGTCACTTCTACCTAGCCATTACTCTGGGAGTAAGCCACAGATGTGAAGGTCTATGTAATATCATAAGTTGAACACCACTCTCGTATTTTCCTGCCTTGGAATTGCTCTCATTATTTGAAACCAATTTATGTAGAATCCCGAACCTACAAATAATATGCTACCATAGGAATTTCATATCCATTTACTCGGTTATCTTGGCCAATGGATCAACCTTCAGCCATTTTGAAATGTAGCCCATTGCTACTAACAAGAATTTTTTTCTAGGAGGATGCTATGAGAAAAGTCTCCACTATATCCATACCTCACTGATCGAATGGGTAGGAGACAATGGAAGTTTTCAGCAATTCAGTAGGGTGGTGTCAAATATTCTGATGCTTTTGATAGGATAGACTAGTTTTTACTAATTGAGTTGCCTCGGCCTACAAAGTGGGCCAAACATACTCGACCAGTAATATTTTCTGAGCGACAGACCGGCTACTTGCATGACTTCCACATGAACCCTGATGTACTTTCTATAAAATGTACTGCACATCTTCCGGTCCGATGCATTTGAGTAGAGGACATGAGAAGGCTCATTTATAAATATGGTCTCAGACCATAGTGAATCGACCGACTCTTTTCTTAATCATGAGTGTCTACTCTTCCTTTGTTGGTAAGATACCTTGTTGTAGAAATAAAATGATGGGTGTTCTCCAATCACTCTGCAATTCAAGGTCAGCCTATTGTTCAATGCAAGTTACTAATAGTATCTATTCTACATGCTTATCTAGGGTCTATGGAACTATAGCGGAAGCTAACTTGGTTAAGTCATTTGCCATTTGATTGTCGACCCAGGGAACGTTTTGTATGATTACTTCTTAAAATCAAACTTTAAGCTTTTAAATGTCTCTGCATAGAGTTTGAGCTGCTCATTATTGATCTTAAAATTTTTTGATAATTATTGCACGACTAACTGAGAATCTGAATAAATTAAAATTTGAGCATCTCCTACATGTCTAGTAGCTTGCAGGCCAACAATTAATGCTTTATACTCTACTTCATTATTAGTAGCTTGATAATTGAGCTGAACAGATAGTTGCATTCTATTTTCTCTGGATGATATCATAATAATACCTATTCTGCTACCCTGATGAGTGGATGACCCATCTATGTATATTTTCCAAGTTTCCTCAAGCTCAGAGTTCTGTACCTCTATTATAAAATCAGCTAAGGTTTGAACCTTGATGGCCACTCAAGGTTGATATTATATGTCATATTCACTGAGCTCTATAGTTCACTTAATCAACCTTTTGGAGGCCTCTGGGTTAGCAAGTACTCGGCCTAGAGTGTTGTTAATAAGTACTATGATCAGATGAGAAAGGAAATATAGACGCAACCTCCAAGTAGCTAAGACTAGTCCATACGCTAATTTCTTCAGTGCGATATAATGACACCGACTCCTTTTAATAAATGACTAAAAAAGCATACAAGTTGTTGATCTTTTTCCTCCTGCCTCACCAACACTGACCCAACTGTGTGCTCATTGGCAAGCAAGTACACCCACAAAGGCTCTCCCACCACTGGCTTAGCAAGTATAGGCAGGGCGGACAAATAACTTTTTAACTCCCTAAAAGATTTGTCGCAATTAGCATTCCATTGGAATTTGCTCACATGGCGGAGGATCTTGAAAAAAAGGTAGGTTTCGATGGGTTGATCGGGAGATGAAGTGAGACAGGGTTGTGATGCAACCGGTTAGTCTTTGCGCCTCCTTCAGATTGCGCAAGGGAGCCATGTCTTAGAGGACTTGCACTTTGCTTGGGTTGACTTCTATCCCTTGCTTGGTCACAATGTATCTCAGGAACTACCCACTTTTTGCTCCGAACAAACATTTATTGGGGTTGAACTTTAGTCCATATCACCTTAAAGTTTGATAGGTCTCTTCCATATCAGCACATAGGTTGGTCGCCTAGAGGGACTTGATAAGGATGCCATCAATATAAACTTCCATATTTCACCCGATCTACTTTTGGAACACTTTTTTCATATGCCATTGGTAAGTAGCACCTACATTTTTTAGTCTGAATTGCATAACATTGTAGCAGTAAGTGCCTTCAACGGTTATGAAGCTAGCCTTCTCCTAATCATCCATGGCGAGCGGTACTTGATGGTACCCTTGATAAACATCCAGCATGCAAATTAACTCACAGCCAGAAGTTAAATCTATTACATGGTCAATTATCGGCAAGGGGTAGTAGTCCTTGGGACGTACTTTATTGAGGTCTCTGAAGTCGATGTAGACCCTCTATTTATTTCCCGGCCTGGACACCAGGACTACGTTCACTAAACAACTCGGGAACTGCACCTCTCAAATATAGCCAACCTCCAATAGCTTGTCCACTCCTATGCGGATGATCTTATTCTAGTCTACCCTGAAATATCTCTTTCTTTGCTTGACTAGTTGGCTTCAAGGAAGATATGAAGTACATGCTCCATAACTATGGGAGAGACGCCCTTGATATCCTTAGGTTCTCTAGTAAAAACATCATTGTTATGTGTTAAATAGGCTAGAAGATCTTCTTTAAGTTCCGGAGATAGGTCGACAGCTATTTGGGTAGTGGCTTCCGGCTAGCCTGGTTGGATTTGAACCTCCTCCTTCTCTTTATAGACTAGGTGGGCAGTGCCTCCCAAATGATGTTGACTTCCATTCTTTAGCTTTTCCAAGTGGCATTGGCCTCTATGTTGATAATTTCTATGTAGCACTTGCATGCCACTGGTTGATTCCCCTTGACTTCCCCAACCTGGTCATCCACAAGGAATTTTATTTTCTAGCAGAAGGTTGAGACCCTGAAATTAATTTAGGGCCGGTTAACCCAAAATAATATTGTAGGCCGAGGGTGCATCCACGACTATGAAAGTCGATTGGTGCATCCTCATTAGGGGCTTCTCCCCCAAGGATATGACCAATTCTATTTGGCCGAGCGGTTAGACCTCATTACCTATGAATTTATACAAAGGAGTCACCATGGGTAGAAGCTCATTTAGGTCTATTTATAGCTGCTCAAACACCTGTTTAAAGATAATGTTGACTGAGCTACCTGTATCAACAAAAGTATGATAAATGTTATAATTGGCTATAACAACCTTAATTATTAAAGCGTCATCATGGGGGACTTCCACCCCCTCTAAGTCTTTGGTCCCAAAGTTGATTTCGGGCCCCTATGCTTTCTCCTAACTGTAATCCATTGTGTGAATTTCCAATTGACAGGCATGTGACTTTCTTGCCCGGTTGGACTCTCCGTCAATTAGTCCTCCGACAATCATGCCAAAATCACCCAGAGTGACGTTATTGTGATTTTCTTCTTGCCAAGTTGGGGGTTCTCACTCGCTAGACTCAGGTAAGAGCCTGCGCTCGATTTGCTGGCAGTGGAGGTATTCTTTGGCGTCGCTCGACCTCTCGCTGATCTCTCCTAGGTGAGCTAGTCAGCCATCGATAAGGGTGACGATTGTGCGATGGGGTGCGGTGGTAGAATCTTTGATTGCTTTCAGGGGACCAACCATATTATAACAATCCTGGGTGTCATGAGTGGCTGACTGGTGGTATATACACCACCATTGTGGGGCTCCCCGAGGGGGCTCAGGGTATCTTTCCCGCTCAGCCTCCAAATGCTGCATCACCTAGGGAGGTGGTTCTTAATGATGAAGCTGAGGACTAGTCTGGGGTCCTCTATGTGGCAGAGCTAGTAATGCTTGGTGCTAGAATAACAACTAGTGCGGTGACTTCCTTCTCTCGGGCACCCTTCACCTCCTCGACATTAATGAACTTGATCGCCAAATCTAGTAAGTGATCGAAGTTCCTTGGAGGTCTTCTGATTAAGGATCGAAAGAAGTCATTATCAGTGAGGCCTTAGAAGAAGGCGTTCACTAGAATTTAGGTGGTGGTTGAAAGGACATCCTGGTTGAATTATTTTATGTAGGCCCTGAGTGACTCCTTGGGCTCCTATTTGAGCGAGAAAAAGCTTAGAGGGGTCTTCTGGTAACACTGACTACTGGTAAAATAATGAAGGAAACCTTATGGAAATCCCTAAAACAGTGAATGTATTCTACTGGTAGTCGCTTGAACCATCTTTGTGTCGAACCGGGGAGTGTTGTAAAGAGCACTAGGTACTTTACACAATCTGTACATTGATGTAGGAGGGCGGCATTCTTAAATTTAAGGAGGTAATCCTCAGGGTCAGTTAACCTTAAGTATTTAGCTTTCATCAGTGGCTGATAATATTTTAATAGTTTATCTTGTAGTGCCCCCTGAGAGAATGGGGTGCTAATATGATCTGGAGACCTACAAGTTGCAGGGGTTTTTCCCTTGTGTCCGTCTCGAATAGGTGCTTCTCCAAAAGATTCTTTGTGTGGCCCTTCTTGGCCCATGTACTCAGGCAGCGTACAAAAAAGTGCTCGATGACGTGGAATTGGAGAATGAGGCACAGAAGGTAGATGAGCGGGTCCTTCCTCCCAAGCTCCTCTTTCCCTTTAATGGGATATTTTCAATGCTACAAGATTTGGCGGTGATAGCATGCCACTAGTAGCTGCTTGTTGGTGCCGTGCTAGTTTCTATGCTCGGTCATTGATAAGAAGCTTCAGATCTTCATGCGTTAAGGTAATAGTGGTGAGTCATCCAACTTCTTCCATCTCTGATCTTTAGATTCCGGCGAAAGTTCCCACAGATGATGCTAAATTTAATCCTATCTGAAAACTGTAGAGATGGTGCATCGGGCATGGAAAATTGGTTGTTGACTGAGAGAGGACTTTTTCACTCCATGGAGTGGCTTCCTTTCGATCCTGTGCACATGGAGATGAGCCAACAAAATGTCAGTGCTTAAAAATCAAGGGGGAGTCCCGAGCGAAGGCCCTCCGATGCTCAAGTAAGTATAATTTCGGATGAGTGGATGAAGAACAGTAAAGAAGGTGCATGCGAGAATAAGTGTAGATGCTCAGCGAACGTACATACCTTGCCAACAGAGATGGCCCCCTTTATATACCACCTCTCATAACCTTTGCAATCATAAAGTGGCAAGTGATGTCAGAGTTTGCTGGGATAATGGAGAGTGTACAACCTAGGTAATGTGCAATAATTGTCAAAGGAATCTTCCATTTATATATGCATACCTCTTTTGTCATTTATAGCTTATTTCTTTATAGAGGGCATTGAAGGATTTTGTTGTTATAAGTGATCGGCTGATGAGAAACTCAATAATCCTTGAGGAAGGTTCCAGCAGAATATTCTCTGACAGGTGGTTATTTTGTGATAGGTTGTTAGGATTCTCTGCTCATGTTGTCAGTTGAGTATATTTCTATTGGCTCATAAGGTCGGCCATCTTTATCTCTGTCATTGTATTAAGCTGCTCAGTTATATTATGTATAGTCTGTTTAGTTATGTATTATACTGCATATATCTCGATTGCCTATAACGTCAACCGCCTTTATATCTATCCTTGCATTAAGCCACTTAGTTATGTTTTACATAATATTAATGATCCACTCGGCAAATAATATGGTGCATGGGGCATGCTGGAAATCTATTCAAGAAGTCATACGATGTATTGTGCATGCTAAAAATTCCTTTGGGAATCAATATGAAGCTGAGTGCCTTAGGCCTGGCTAGCCCTTTATCTGGCCGGTCCTACATAGAGAGATTTATGAGCATTGGGGAGATCAACTATTTTTCTGACTAGACCGACAACTAATCAATTGTTAGGTGGGTCAAACATTCTGATGGACCTATAAGGCCGACCGTCTTTGAATCCGGTCAGGCATGCTATCCTTTTAGTTCAAGAATAGAATGTTAAAACCTCTTATGCTCGACCGGCCCAAGGGTCGGTTGGACTTCTCCCACCTGGCTTGTAATTCAGTCGGGCTAGACCTAAAAGCCTTAGCGTTGGGTGAACAACAAAGCTAGGTGGGGAATGCTCTCTTTCCTTGACTTTGACTGTCACATCGCCTTAACCTTGACCACCATATCATCTTCTAGGTCCGCTCATTACAACCCATATCAACTATATATAACAATATTTTTGACTTTTTTTTAACAAGAGTAAAACATTATAAAGAATGAAACACCCTTACTAATAAAATAAAATTTCTTTACAAATTATCTTGCCTAATTGAAATCATCTCAAGTCAATGTGGGTTGGATTTTGTGGGTTGCATTTTGTGGTAGTTTGACACACATCCTATCTCATTTTATATGCATATATTTCATGTTTTTATCCTTATATTTTATTTTTTTGTTATTTTTAGTTTGAAGAATAGCCCTGTGTTTGTTTCCATTGAAAGGGCATGAATTTTAGAGCTAAAATGGAGTACTAAAAGTGGAATGGAGCAAGGGGCCGAATACACGAAGCACTCACAAAGAAAAAGGATTTAAAATCCCATCAAAATGAAATTTTAATCAAGGAACATGCTCCAACAATGTCTTATGACATGAGCATATTCATATGGAAGAAATTAGGTGAAAAATGGTGCTAAAATGGACCCCAAATGTCTCCCACATAGGCAAACCGTGTGGTTGGGCATGGTCTGTGTTGGGTGCTACCATTTTCATACGAGTGCCCATGGGAACTAGCATGACTTGTGGCAGACTCTACCTGCATTGCAGATAGAACTTTGAATGATCATAACTTTTAGCTTGATTCGAACCACGGATCGTACCACATATGGAAATGTAAACAATTTCAATATCTATAACTTTTCTTTAGGTCCCAACTTGATAAAATATGAACTAATGGTCAAAAAAATCCAATTTGGTGGAGCCCTATAAATCTGGCAAATTTGTCCTGCTTGAGCCAAACTACAGGCTAAACTTCGAAAGACCATAACTTTGAACTCAGTTGGAGACTGGAGTCAAACCACCTAGCAAAATATAGATATTTTAAATATCTACAACTTTGATCAGGGGCAAACTCGAGAAAACTAAGTATAAATGTCTAAAGCCCCATTTTGATAGAGCCTTATAAACCAGCAGATCTGGATCACTTGAGGGGAGGTATAAAAGGGTCAACCAAACCCTTGCTTGACCATTCTTAGACCAGAGGTCTTTGTCCCCCTCCCGGGAAGTGGATTTTTCTCTCTTGGGGAAATCCTAAAGGCATCATCTTCATCAACTTCGACAATCTGTCCACCTCCAACGCAAGGGAACAACTCCAAAGACATCAAGAATCTTCTCCCTAAGCATTTCTCTATCTCTATTCTCTGTTTTGATATATATGAATGCTTTTATTAGTGTCTTTGGTTTGTAATTCATTGCAAAAGAGTATTTATCTTGTATCTAGGAGGTTGGGAGTGACCCTTTTGATATGTTAACATATTTTCGGTTAATCTATATGTTTGCATGTTTCTTATTTGATGAAATGTGTGTTTATGGTCTAGATCTACTGTATTAACATGATCTCGATGCCAAAAGCTCAATATTCGTATTCCACAAGGGCTTAGGGATGAACTAAAAGGAGAATCCGACCCTCTGCCCCATAGAAAATCAAGACGTGAAGAGTCAGATACGAAAGTGCAACCCGATTTGCAACAAAGAACCCTAGGCCATCATAAAGCCTAATGGATCAAACCTAATTCGTTATAATGCAGTAGGAAAAGTGATTAATTAGAGGATGTGGGGGTCCAATGATAGGGTTCCCTCTAGATTACGATCACTAATTACAATCTTTTTGAAAGTAGACAATGATTAGGGGTGATAAGTCATTGTAAAAGAAAAAGTTCACATTGGATACCATAGGATGATCTACCTACATCAATACCCATTGAGAATAGGAAACCAAACATAGATTAGGTGTTTACAATCATTTGGGTGAAATCGAAGTCCTAAAATTGTCTTTACCCATTGCCTCTTACTGTGATCATCTCTGCTTTCTGATTGAGATCCTGCTATCTTCTCTCTATGATCTCTCTGCTTTGTGATCTAGATCACTCTATCCTCCTTCTATGATGTCTCTGCCTCCCCCTCACTTCTCTCACTCTCTCTTACTCTCTCTCTTTTCCTTTCTCTCTCAACTCTAGCTTTCTCTCTTGTTTTAGTGACACACACACAAACACTTGATTGTCTAGATAACCTATTTTATAATTTTGACTAGTATTTGATTCATAGTTCTCATGAGATCGATATCTTTTATTACTTTACGACATCTTCATGCACTTATGGATTTATCACACATTAAGTTTTTAATGCCGTTTGATCCTGTCTCAGATATGCGAATATGAGTACTGGTTCGATGAATGATGATGACCTTCGATGAAGATGAACTGCGATGATCTGAAAAACTCCTCCACGCTCCTACACACAATGAGATGAGCCAACAAAGCATTAGTGACTTAAGACCGGGGTGGGGATTCCTAGCTAGACCCTCCGACGCTCAAATCAGTTCCTCTCAAAGATGGAAGAAGAAGAAGTAGAAGAAGAAGAACAACAACAACAATAACTGAAGTGAAAACAAAGTTCTAATGCTAGAACTTGCGTACCTTACTAACAGAGCAGTTCTCCCATTTTACACCACCTCACGTGACCTTCATAGTCATGAGGTGGCCCCCGGATCATTAGAATTTGTTAGGAGATGAGATCATCATTTTCATTTCATGCAATAATCTTTTAAGGAATCGTTTTTGTACCCCAGATGTACCTTTTTTGTCATTTATGACTTGTATTTATAATAGAGACACATCATCATATTTGAAGAAGTTTCTAGAAGATATTTCCCACCAAATATTTTACCAAACATGTTTTCGCCGACTGTTTACTCCGGCCATATATATATATATATTGCTGAGAATATCTTATGCTAAATATGTCTAGACCGATCTTTCGATCTGGCTGTATTTACTGTTAATAATGCTTCCTGTTGAATATATCTCAGTTGGTTATTCAAGCAGGCTATATACGCTGTTCAGATTACCTTTTGTTAAACCTGTCTCGGCCGATCGTTCAAGCCAGTCGTATGTACTGTTAAGAATACCTCTTGCTGAATATGTCTCAGTTGATTGCTCGAGCCGGTCATATATACTATTAATAATGCTTCTTGCTGAATATATCTCGGCTAGTCATTCAAGTCGGCCATATATGCTATTAAGGATATGTTCTGTTGATCCTTTCTTTATACTCAGACGGGCTTTGCCCGATCGAGCATATATGAGCGTGAGAACACTCGCTCGGCCTATTGTCGGCCAGTAAGATGATGAAAATATTATATAGGGGTAAATATCTTTATACTCAGGCGGGCTTTGCCCGACCGAACATATACGAGCACGTGGGTGCCCGCTCAGCTTATGGTCGGCCGATAAGATATTGAAAATATTATATAAGGATAAATGCCTTTATGCTGGGGCGGACTTTGCTCGTCCAAGCTTATATGAACGTGGGGGCACTCACTCGGCCTGCAATCAGCCGGTAAGATACTGAGAAGATAATATATAAGGCTAAATGCCTTTATGCTCTGGCGGGCTTTGCCCGGCCGAACATATATGAGCTCTAGGGTACTCACTCGACCTGTGGTCGGCCGGTAATATACTGAAAATATTATATAAGGCTAAATGCCTTTATGCTCAGGCAGATTTTGCTCGTCCAAGCTTATATGAGCATGGGGGCACTCACTCGGCCTGCGGTCGGTCGGTGAGATACTGAGAATATTATATAAGGCTAAATGCCTTTATACTCAGGAGAGCTTTACCCGACCAAGCATATATGAGCGTTGGGGCACTCACTTAATCTATGGTCAGCTGGTAATGTATTGAAAATATTATATAAGGCTAAATGCCTTTATGCTCGGGCGAGCTTTGCCTGGACGAGCATATACGAGCACATTGATGTGAGTAGATTTTATACACTTGGTTACCATGTTTTGACGCATATCGTTATGTTTTATACATGCTTTATCTATGCACTTTCATGTTCCTTGCTTTGCTTTTAGCATAACTACTTTTCTTTGTTCAGAGATCTTCTTTTGTGTGTTTTATGCTTTCAGGAGTCAAATTTGGAGAAGAATTGATGTCCGTGGCTGATTCTACAACCAAATTGAGGGAAAACAAATTTGGCAATGAGTACAACACGACCCTGCAAAGGGAAATGACCCTGGCCATGTGGTCATGACAAGGCCGTGTAGCATCGGCAGTAAGGGAGAATGCCTTGGCCGTGTGAAGCTACACGACCATGCCTCCTTCTCTAGCCAACCAGTACACAGCCTTGTATGGTTACACGACCGTGTAACCTTTCCAATGATGGAGATTTCCCTGGCCGTGTAAAATTACATGGACGTGTAAGATTACACGGCCATGTAGCTGTTCCAGAATCGAAGAATGACATGACCGTGTGTGCCACACGACCGTGCAACATTTCCATAGGTAAGAATTGACCAGGCCATGTGGTTTCACATGGCCGTGTGAGCAAGCAGAAGGGGGACATGGCACGACCATGTGAGGATCACACGCCTGTGTGACCTTGGCCGAGAGGAGAAATGCCCTGGCCGTGTGGATCTCACACGACCATGTCTTGGGCCGTGTAGCACCCAAATGCCCTCCTCTATATATAGAGCTTCTTCCCCTTTGAAAGGGGGGAGGCTCTCCCTTTGGGGAGATCTGTTCTTGGGTGAATTTCTAGCCATCAGAAGGAGATTTCTCTTGAAGATTCGACTCCAAGAGTGGAGGATTGGTTTCAAAGATCACTCGTCGTATCGAGATAAGCATTCCCTTCTACTTTCTTGGTTTGGATCGGGATGTCTTTAATCTTCTTGTCTTCGATTCTTTCCTCGATTTTTATGGGGTAGATTCTTTGTTCTATGAAGGAGGGAGTATTTGTGATGTAATTTGATGTAAGATTCATGAATTTGCCATCTTCTTGATTCAAGGATATTGTATTGTTTTGTATCAATCAATCTTGTATGGATTGTTATGTTTTTGTGCCTAATTACCATTCTTGATTTATTGTTTGTATTTCTTATGGAATCTTGTCGAGGAATTTGCTAAATTGTATGACTGAGGGGCATCGTGATAGGGCTGCCCCACTCACGGACCTTTTAGGGAATCACCTTTAGGGATAAAGCAAGAACATACAAAGAAGTAGGACGAATTGATATGCTTAATTCTATATCTTAAGGTGAATTGATTAGTAATGCGTTTCTATGTCGTATGATCGAGGGGCGTCGTGACAGGGCTACCCCGCTAACGGACTTCATAGGGATCATAACTCTTTAATTACTTAGGGTTTAGATTTGAGTCCTTGACCGGTGTCTTCTACAGAAGACAACCGGTGACTTCTTACGAATATGTTACAATTGAGGACAAGGTTTGGTAGATTGCATTACATTGATGAGTATCACAAAGAAACCAAGACTCCTAGAACCTTTATTAAATTGAATTTCTACATTTAACCCTTACATCTAATCTTTAGTTGTAAATGATCTTTTAATCGTTTGTTTATCTAATTCGACTTTGAGACATCTTTAGTGATTATAACCAGTCCATGTGGATACGATATCTTGTATTATTACTGACGATGTAACCGTACACTTGCGGTTTGTAATAAGTTTTTGACGCCGTTGCCGGGGACTGCGCTTCTAACATTAGAGATTATCATTTGAGTTAGACTAAACTTTTCTTTTCTTTTCTTTTCTTACATCTGACCTGTAACTAGTTTTCTTGTTCTGTTTTGTATTCTTTCATTACATTCTTTCACTGCATTCATTCTTTCATTCATTCATTACATTGTTCTTTAATTCTTTTTATAAACTGAATTCTTTCTATTCTTGTATTCTTTTCTTTTCTTTGTATCAAATTCTTTAATCTTGTTCTTGTATGCAAAGATCTAACTTTGCAGGAGAATTACTTCCTCTTGATCCTGAAATTGATAGAACATTTCATAGAAGGAAAATCTTGCAAAGACATCAAGAAGAATAAGAACAATCGACAAGGGCTAATAGACCACTTAAGGATTATGCAACACCTTATGCTAGAGGGTTTTGCTCAAGCATTACAAGATCCTCTGTTGAAGCAAATAACTTTGAGATCAAGTCTGCAATAATCAATATGGTGCAGCAAAATCAGTTTGGAGGTGGATCGCATGAAGATCCTAATCAACATTTGGAGGTCTTCTATGAAATCAGCGGTACCATGAAAATGAACGGTGTTCCTTCAGAAGCAGTTAAACTATTACTATTTGGGTTTTCTTTAAGGGATAGAGCTAAACAATGGTTGAATTCGTTACCCCCAAATAGCATTTCCACTTGGGAACAATGTGAGTAGCAATTCTTAGATAAATTCTATCCTCGCAAGACAACTCATATGAGAAATCTTATCGCAAGCTTCAGACAATCCAATTCAAAATCTTTATTTGAAGCATGGGATAAATACAATAATATGCTCAGACAATGCTCACATCATGGTTTAGAAAAATGGTTGGTGTTGCACACTTTTTATAATGACATTAATTATCATACTAAAGTGTCCCTAGATTCAGCAGCTGGAGGGGCACTTATGAACAAAAGTTTAGATGAAGCTAAAGAAATCATTGAGAGTGTAGCGTAGAATCATCATCAATGGGAAATAGAGAGAAGTGGAGGCTATTCTTATTCAAATCCAACAAAGGCATCAGGAAAATTTGATGTAGATGCAGTCACTCTAATGACTGCAAAGTTGGATGCTCTTATAAAGAAAATAGAAAATATGGGGACTAGCACTAATACGGTGAATGCCATAGTATGTTGTTGTGAAACATGTGGAAGTTCTGATCATTCTCAAGACTCATGTTCTTTAGGAGCAATCTCTTCACAAATAGATCAGTTAGAGCAATGTGACACAATCATGGGTTTTAATCAAAGGCATAACAATCCATATTCCAACACATACAACCCTGGATGGAAGAATCATCATAATTTCTCTTATAGAAACAATCAAGAACAAGGACCATCCATGGGAGGCAAATAGAATTTCCAATCTGGGCAACGAAATTTTCAATAACAATAACAATCTTCTCAAGGCTATCAGTTTTCTAAAATTGACAAGATGGTTGAAGAAATTATCTCCAATCAAAATGAAATGAAGCAAGACATTTTGAAGCTAACTCAGAGAATAGATAATTCTAAAAGGCATCAAAAGTTTCAAGATAGTTAGATTGCCCATCTAGCCTCATCATCTTCAAGAGCACCAGGGTAGTTTCCTGGAAACCTGATGATGTTAATCCAATAGAACATTGCAATCGGATTGAGCTTAGGAGTGGACAGACCTTGGGGGATCCTTAAGTGACTGCTCCAAAAGGGATGAAAGCTGAAGAAGAGCTCTCTCCTCCAACACTTGAACCAAATCAGATTCAAGAAAATGAGGAGAGTACCATTAAGGGTGAAGAGACTCTTCCACTAAACCAACAGAGTCAAGTAACCCCTTTTCCTCAGAGATTAGTAATGCTAAAGAAGGATGAAGAGTTTGGTAGATTTTTGGATAAAGTCAAAGAAATTTGTGTTGAAGTGCCTTTAATTGATGCAATCCTACAAATGCCAAAGTTTGCCAAATTTCTGAAGGACATTATGTCGAATAAGAGAAGAAGGGGAGATATTGAGACCATTGCACTTACCGAGGAATGCAGCACTTTATCTGAGAAGAATATGTCCCCAAAGCTTAAAGATCCATGAAGCTTTTACATTCCTTGCAACATAGGATCTGAATTCATAGAAAAAGCTTTTTGTGATTTGGGGGCAAGTGTTAGCCTCATTCCCTATTCAATTTGTAATAAGTTGGGTCTCAAAAACATGAAACTTACTACCATGACACTACAATTAGCTGATCACTCTTGCAGATATCCTATGGGTATTATAGAAGACGTGCCGGTAGAGGTTGGTGGGATTACAATTCCCACATATTTTGTAGTTCTAGACATGGTAGAGGACCCGAAAATTCCAATCATATTAGGAAGACCCTTCCTTGCAATTGCTGGAGCAATAATCGATGTTAAAAATCATAAGCTTTCAATGGTAATCGGTAAGGAAAGGTTGGAGTATGATTTGTCTAACTCTCCTAACCATGTCTCTTCTTTCTTATTAAGTGTTTGCAGCGAGGCGGACGCTTATCAACTTGAGGAGTGGACTTTCCATCCTCACGGGAGGCCACCGGATGAGGAGCATGATCTGACGAGTGATATTGGGAGGAGGCCTCTGCCCTCCTAGGGCAAGGAAAAGAGAAGGGAACTAAGAAGATTGGTCGAGCTAAAGACCTTAAACAAGCGCTTATCTAGAGGCAACCCAAGAGTTCCTTTAGTATTTTTCAGTTTTAGTTTTTTTTTAGTAGTACTTTTAAATTTGTGTTACTTTTATTTTCAAGTTGAAATTTTGTTTCCATGTGCTGGCCATGGCTTCTTCATGGGCATGGAAGCATTGGAGAATCAGGGAAGGAGTAGAACTATCCTTTGGAGCAAAACAGAGCTTGACCGTGTGTCAAACATGGCCGTGTATGACCTACAGAGAAGGAGGATGCATGGACCATGTCTCTAAGACACAACCATGTAAGGAGTCCCGAGAAGAAAAATTGCCCGACCGTGTACCAGACACGTCCGTGTGATGATTCCAGAAGAGGAAATGTGCTCGGCCGTGTCCCACACATGACCGTGTAAAGATCCAGAGGAGAAGTCTGCACTGGTCGTGCCATACAGCACAACTGTGCAAGGCTACTCAAAGAGGAAAAGGACATAGCCGTGTCTCACACACGACCGTGTGAGTTGGACTGAGAAGAAGATGGATGTGGCCGTGCCAATTGGCACGACCGTGCTGTGTCGGCCATACACACCCCTCAACCTCAAGGCATTCCTCTCTCCCAAACTCCTCTCTTCTTCAATCTCTCTTCTAAATCTTCTCAGATCTAGATCTCAAACTCGTTTCTCTCAACAAACTTCATCAAGATCTGGATTCTAAGAACACTCCTCTGTTCTCCTATCTTCAAGATCCTTAACTCCTAGTCCCAAAGATCTTGTCTTTCAAGATCCATCCTCACAAGAACTTACTTCTCCAACAAAACAACACCTTTCCTTAAGTTCGACAACATGTCCAATATTTTGAAGAGACTTCGCAAAGGAAGCGGTGGATCAAGCGGAGGAAGGGAGCTTATCAAAGAAAAAGGGAAGCAACCAACAAAATGCAAAGGAAAGAGGATAGCACGTGACGAAGGTAACGACAATGAATTCAACATTATTTTTAGAAATGAAGATCATAAGTTTAGATTTGAAATTCTTGTCAATAGAAAGATTGTGTGTACATGATATATGGACCCAACTGTTTTGGACATGCTAGGAATTAGAGATGATGTAGATTGGATGATTGGCTCCCTTGACTGGAATGATAACATATACACACATCTACCTACCTATCCTCGAGTTATACTGGAGTTTCTGAGTTCACTAGATGCCCACTTTGCTAATGAAGATGATTTTTTTAGAAAAATAACTTTTAGACTAATGAACCAAGAGTTTCAGTGGACATTTAGTGATTTCAATAATTGTTTTGGATTGTCTACTGGCAACTCTCGTAGGTTTGACTCAAGATTTAATTGGAATCATTTTTAGAATTTGATTACTAGATTAGATCAACCTTATGAGTTCTCTAGAGCTAAAGCTTCTCATATGCAAAATCCCACTTTTAGATACTTGCATCGTGTTATGAGTAAAATTATTTTTGGTAGAGGGGAAAGTGATGGAGTTATAAAGAAAGTAGAACTTTATGCTCTGTGGGCTATGTTACATAAGGTTGACTTAGATTCCGGTTTTCATTTTTTGCAAACCTTGGTGAGAGTTGGGAGGGCATCCTCGGGATCAATTGTTTTTGGTGGGTTGATTACTCAAATAGCTATAAATTTGGAACTTGATCTAGATGGGTTGGAGGTCATTCATGGCAATGACATGATTGATATTGATGCATGTCTTGCTATGAAAATGATTTGTCGGGATGAGAATGGTTTTTCCTTCCCTAGGAAGAATGGTTTTCCTTTACCCCTTCCTTATCCCTAACGTACTTTTGTCTGCGACCCTGCAAATTGGGTAATCACTGATAGAGATCGTGAGAATGCTCCTTCCATATCCTGAGACACAGAGCCCCACCTTGAGCCCTCGTCATCTGGACATCCGCAACCTTCCGATCATCCGAAACCTGCTAGACACTCTTTTGCCTATGGTACGGGTAGTTCTGGATTTGATTTCTCTAATTTCCGTGCATCTCTAGACTCGCTTCATGAGAAGCAGGATGCCCAACAAGTAATGTTGGAGGGTTGCTTTTATTTATCATACGACTAGTTTAGAGAAGTATGGAATCATTTTCAGTTCACGAGGAATTTTCAGGGTCAAGTGGCAGAATTTGTTCAGGACTATGATACTAATCAAGCTAGAATGAGAGAATTTATGCAGAGCATGAGTATTACTAGTCAACAAGTAGATGGTGTTGGTGCAAACTGTACCAGAATCAAACCTGAGTTTTGATGTTGTCAAAGGTTCAAGTTAAGTCTTGTTGTGATCTAACAAGTTTACTGAGTGTGCAGAATGTTTACTCAACCGAGAAAGACCTAGTTGGAGGCTAGGCAGGAGAAATCTTAGCAGATCGTGGAACCCAGGTGAAATTCCAAGAAGGTCGAGGGGAGACGAAGCTTGGCAGTGTGATCGAGAGGTCTGAAGGACCGAAGATCAAAGGAAAAGTCCTGGGGAGCCGATCAAGGCTGAGTGAGAAGTCCAAACTAGATCTGGACGATCAAAGTTTGGCAGGTAGGTGGAGGTAAGAAAACTGGAGGAGCGACAGTGAGGTCGGGTTCCCGGAGGGAACAACCTTAGGTTGCTGATCCAACTGAAGAAACCGGGAAGGATTCCAAGTTGAGATCAAGAACAGTTCTACTGTTCTTTTATTACTCATGCATTATTATATTGTTATGCTAACATTTGTGTTGCAGGGTGTTTTTTGTTCTAACACTATTTTGCAGGTCTAGACGGATCGGTCGACCGAACCAGAGGACCGGTCGACCGAACCAAGTAAGATCAGCACAAAAGTTAGTCCAGATCAAAACTGAGCCAGAGTCCGGTCGAAGCTTTATCAGTCGACTGAAAAGTAAGATCGGTCGACCGAACCTGTTGACTCAGCAAGCCAGTTCATCAGCACCGAATCAGCAAGAAAAGGAAAGAAGGGCAGATCGGTCGACCGATCCAATCAGCATTTAATCAACATTAAAGGGTGATCTCGGCAGATTTCAGCGAACAAGGAAAAACCTTGTTCGGTCGACCAATAAAAGGGTTCGGTCGACCGAACCATTGAAGGCAAATTAATGCATAATTATGAGCCAGCATCAGACTACCAGCTGGGGGTGATCGAAGCTAGTTGGGTCGACCGAACAGAGGGATCAGTCGACCGAACCTCAGTCCACCTATAAATTCAGACTCGAAGACAGAGGCCAAAGAACAACTTTTCTGATCAAGATTCCTGCTCTGCAATCGTCTCGTCTTCATCTGTGCAGCAAGCTACATCATCCGGGAGTGCCGACCTAAGCTAAAATCTCCATTTTATTTGTCGATAAAATTTTATTTTAAAGCTTGCATTTGTGATTCATTTAAGCAAGATAGTAGGGTGTTACTATCTTGCTCCATTGTACGTTCTGCTTCTTTTCGAAGAATTTTGGAAAGAAGAGTTATAGTGGTTTGCTCACCGGTGCGGTTAAGGACCGCGAGCCTTCGAGTAGGAGTCGAGCTAGGCTCCGAACGAAGTAAACAATTGTGTCTCCTTTCTTATTTTCCGCTGCACGATTCTGATGTTAGCTAGAGCCCTAGAGCCAATCATTTGATGATTGTATTTTAGACTTATTGTATCATATTCTATATAAATAAAGACATTTGGATTTTGGTTATTATACTTACTTGTATTGGTGCCAAATAAACTAAGTATAATAATGTCCTTGAGTAGACGGTTCTCACCTATATCAATCAGTTAGTTGAACCGATAGTGAGATGATATAGGGAACACTACTCTTAATCATTCCTAGTCGAGTATTAACATTTAGGGACAATGTTAATGCAATAAGACTAGCATGTAGGTCAACTCGATGACTTGATCTCATAAGTCATGGATATAGAGATATCAAGTTGACACATGGGTATACATTAGAGAATGTATACTGAATGATCCGCCATGAGAAAGTATCATGGATCGTTATATGAGTGTCATATACTTTCTTATGTGGCTATTAGTATGACTACTAGTCCTTAGACCTGAAGTCACCATAGATCCCTACATAAGGAGTTATGTACTATGGTTTCGTCAAACGTCACCCGTAACTGGGTGGACTATAAAGGCGATTACTGGGTATATAACAAATTATGCAGAGGGATGTAGATGGGATCTATCCCTCTTATATGACGGGAGAGACATCGGTATTCTTGATAGAGTAAGACCACGAAGTGCATGGCCATGCCCAAATGAGTCAATATAGGATATTGAGCTCATTTGATTTAGTGAGTCTACTTGGAGTTCAAGATTTAGATTGGTCAGAGGATGACATGATCTATGCCTCACATTGACCAATCTAGATGTCTAGGATAGAAAGACACTTGTCATATATTGTGAGGAGTCACAATTAGTAGTCACAAGGTGATGTTGGATCTCAACATTATTGTAACTTGGGTAGTAATGATGTGTTGCTAGATACCGCTCATTACTTATGCTCCTAAATGGGTTTAGGGCATTGCCAACATTACAAGAACCTATAGGGTCACACACTAAGGACAATTAGATGGAGATTAGGTTCATATGATGAACCAAGAGGATTAGATTCATTTGATGAATCAAATTGGATTAAGAGTAATCCTAATTGGGCTAACTTGAGTTGGACTCAAGTGGATTCATGTATTCAATGAGTCTAATTTAGATTATGACTCATTAAATCAACTTAATTTAATGAATTATATTCATTATATTAAGTTGGCTTGAATCAAATAGTTAGATTAGATCAACTATGGAAGAGATTTGGTCAAGTTTGACTTGACTTGAGAGGAAGATTAAAAGTCAAGTTTGACTTGACTTTATGCCACCTCATTGGTGAGTTGGCATTGATGTGGACCAATGATGTTACTCCACATCATCATGGGTGCCACCTCATGGAAGTTACAAAGCCATTTTCTTTAATAGCTTCACATTAATTGCACTTAATGCAATTTTTGGGAGTTACACTTTGAATATGGCCGACCACTTTTGAATGGGAATGAAATTGATTTTCCTCATTCAAGTGCATTATTCCTTCTTCTTACTCTTGGAGCTCTCTTCCTCTCCCTCTCCTCCTCGACTTGGCCGAACCACACATAGGTGCTAGCACACCTATTTGTGTGTTTTTCTCCACCTACGAGTCCATGTGGATACTTCTAGAGGAGTATCTATCTTGATACTCTTGAGATCCGACACCGTTTGGACGAGCGGGAACGCGAAGGGCTTCGCTTCAAAGGTATAACTTGTTTCATGTAGATCTAGGAGTAGATCTAAGTAGGAACCCGTACTCGTAATTTTGTTTTGAAATCTTTTCTTCGCACGAGATCCATTGGCTAGGGTGATTCGGGGTTTCCACGACACGGAAAAGCGGTTTTCGCGGCCCGAAAAACCCTACAGTGGTATCAGAGCCACGTGCGAAGCGAGTATGAGTTTAGATTCGTATTTTTATGAAAAATATAAATCTGTAAACTTTCTGTAAATTCATGTTTTCTTATAGTTTTAATGGGTATTTTTCTCGTAGAAGCGAAGCACAAGTGTTTCGGCACTTGTAGGCTTCGACTACCGAGAAGAATTTTCAAAAACGGCAAAGTTTCGCCCCAAAATTTTTTGGGACAGCGGGCTAAGGCACTCTTGGATCGCTTAGGAGCAACTCGCAATGATTAGATCGCGGGTAGGGGTACTGCCCCTAACCCCGCAAGGGAATTTGCTCCGCGATTGCGCCCGAAATCGCTAATCGGGACCGCCGGAAAAATTTACTCATAAAATCTGTAAAATTATGAAAAATTACAGAAAAATTATGAAAAATATATAATTTTGAATTATATATTATTTTTGTGATAGTCATGGCCCAAAGACCCAATTCGATTGGACAATTGTGTTGTAATTCATAATACGGCCTGCGTGCCGTTATGTGATGTGTGTGCTTGTATTTTTATTTTTTATTTTTATTTTCGCGACCTGCGTGTCGTGCCTTTCTCTTATATTCTGGTTGTAAATTAGATTTAGACTCGAATGTAACTCGAGTTTCAAAATTGTAATGTAATTTTGAAGCGGTGGAAGGTCCACACGAGACGGAGTTACGAGGAGGGCGCGAGCAACACAAGGTGGTCAAAGGAAGGAGCTTGAGAAGCTGTTGACCTTAGGTTGACCATCCGATCTTCTCATTGGCTTGAGAAGATCGTAGTAGGGTCATGACACAATCACAAAATAGTTTAATTAATTGCTTATATGTATGTGATGCATGCTAGTTAATTAAGTAATTAATTAGTGCCTAGCGATTAGATTTGATCTAAATCGTGCACATGATGCACCCTTCGATTAGATTAGATCTATCGAGTATATGATACGCATCATTGTTTAGATTAGATCTAAAACGCGTCAACTCGTAATGCCTACCATACCGTGATACCTACCACTACCTCGATCACATGCTGTTGTTGAATCTGCCAAAGCAGAGCAACACATACTATCTTGGTAAGGTACGGAGGGACAGTCTTGGTCCCGCCTATCAACGCATGGGTGAATACAAATTCAATTAGATTGAGTATTCCTAGTTTACTCGGTTGGATCGAGTACAACTATAGGCATTCTTCCATTGGTTGGAAAGGTAGGACAAAATCACGTTTATATTAATTCTCGGGCGTATTAGCCAAAGTTAACTCGAGTTTTAATATAAATGCGGATTTTATCCTATAAACAAGAGTTGCATAGAGATGTAATTGGTAATCGTTACCTACCGATCATACTAAATCTTGGGCGTTTTAGCCAAAGCTAACTCAAGGGTTAGTATGATGTGGATCTTGTCCCACATGAATTATAAAATTCAGTGGGAGCATCATTTAGTTAAAGGCCTAATTAAATGATTTAGAATATGATATTTATTTCTGCTTTTATTTCTGTTGTAGATTACCATGACGTCGAATACGAACACCTTCTCCCTGCGATCTGTCCTTGAGAAGGACAAGCTCAACGGAGCAAACTTCCTGGACTGGTACAGGAACCTGAGAATAGTTCTCACTCAGGAACGTAAACTGTACGTTCTGGAGCAACCCATTCCGGAGGCTCCTCCTGCCAATGCCCCGCGAGCTGACAAAGATGCTTACAAGAAGCATCAAGATGAGGCATTAGATGTGTCATGTCTAATGCTCGCGACCATGAACTCTGAGCTTCAGAAGCAACACAAGTTAATGGGCGCTTACGATATGGTTGAACATCTTCGTCAACTATATCAAGGTCAAGCGAGGCATGAGAGATTTGAGATCTCAAGGGCACTATTTCAGTGCAAGATGTCAGACGGGGCTCCTGTAGGCCCATATATACTCAAAATGATTGGGTACATAGAGAACCTACAAAGGTTGGGGTTCCCACTTGGCCAAGAGCTAGCCACTGACCTGATCTTGCAATCCTTGCCGGATAGCTACAGTCAATTCGTTCTAAC
The DNA here is from genome assembly GCF_018446385.1 of Zingiber officinale. Taxonomy (NCBI): domain Eukaryota; kingdom Viridiplantae; phylum Streptophyta; class Magnoliopsida; order Zingiberales; family Zingiberaceae; genus Zingiber; species Zingiber officinale. Next base: position 110,418,109 of record NC_055987.1, on the reverse strand, counting down.
TACAATATGAACGAGATTGACAAGCCACTGCCCGAGCTGCTTAGCATGTTGAGAACTGCTGAGCTAAACCTTAAGAAGGCTAAGCCCAACACTGTTCTGATGGTTCAGAAACATAAGGGCAAGGGCAAGCCCAAAGGCAAGGGAAAGTCCCAAGCCAAGGGCAAAGGCAAGGCACTGAAGCCTAAAGAAGGGGTCGCCAAGGATGCTACCTGCTTCCACTACGGTCAGACCGGGCACTGGAAGAGGAACTGCAAGGTATACTTGGAGGATCTTAAGAAGAAGCAAAGTGAGACTTCCACTTCAGGTATATATGTTATAGAAGTCAATCTATCTATTTCTACATCATGGGTATTAGATACTGGATGTGCTTCTCACATTTGTACTGATGTGCAGGCGCTGAGAAATAGCAGGACATTGACAAAGGGCGAGGTGGACCTACGAGTAGGCAATGGAGCACGGGTTGCTACTGTTGCTATAGGGACTTACTTTTTATCTCTGCCCTCTGGGCTTGTACTAGAGTTAGTCGATTGTTGTTATGTGCCTGCATTAACTAAGAACATTATATCAGTTTCTTGTTTGGACAAGAAAGGTTTCTCGTTTACAATAAAGAACAAATGTTGTTCCGTCTTTTTAAATGATATGTTCTATTGTAGTACACTTCTGATAAATGGACTCTATATTCTAGACCTTGAGAGCCCTATTTATAACATAAATACCAAGAGGTTCAAGTCAAATGACATGAACCAAACCTACCTCTGGCACTGTCGCTTAGGTCATATAAATGACAAGCGCTTATCCCAGCTCCATAAGGATGGTATGCTGGACTCATTTGATTTTGAATCATATGAGGTATGCGAGTCATGCCTACGAGGCAAGATGACCAAGACTCCCTTTAGTGGGCACAGCGAGAGAGCAACTGATTTGTTAGGACTCATACATAGTGATGTATGTGGCCCTTTCAATGTTGCTGCTAGAGGCGGTTATAGGTACTTCATCACATTTACTGATGATTTCAGTAGATATGGTTATGTGTACTTGATGACACATAAGTCTGAATCCTTTGAAAAGTTCAAAGAATTCAAGAATGAAGTACAGAACCAGCTTGGCAAGAGTATTAAGATACATCGATCCGATCGAGGTGGAGAATACCTTAGCTATGAGTTCCGTGACTATCTAGCTGAGTGTGAGATTCTATCCCAACTCACTCCTCCTGGAACACTACAGTGGAATGGTGTATCCGAAAGGAGGAATCGTACCCTATTAGATATGGTACGGTCTATGATGAGTCACACAGATCTTCCGACATACCTTTGGGGCTATGCTCTAGACACGGCAGCTTTTATACTCAGCCGAGTTCCATCCAAGGCCGTGATAAAGACACCATATAGGATATGGACTGGGAGAGATGCCCAGGTGTTTTTCATGAGGATTTGGGGTTGTGAGGCTTACGTTCGACGTCAAGTCTCAAACAAGTTAGGACCCAAATCCGACAAGTGCTATTTTATTGGATATCCCAAGGAAACTAAGGGATATTACTTCTGCATTCCCAGTCAGCACAAGGTAGTTGTGGCAAAGACTGAGGTCTTTCTAGAAAGGGACTTTGTTTCTAGAAAGACTAGTGGGAGCACGTTCGATCTTGAAGAAATTCAAGATGCGAACAATAGCACTGAAGCCTCGATAGAAGTTGAACTGGTACCACAAAGTATTGTGGATAATGTTGTTCCACAAGGAGTTGAGGAACAACAACCAGTTCAAGTAGACATACCTCTTCGCAGATCTGATAGGGTACGTCGTCAGCCTGAGAAATACTCATTTCTCTTGACTGACCATGATGACATTGTGCACATAGAGGATGAGCCCACCACTTATCAGGAAGCTGTGATGAGACCAGATTCCGAGAAATGTCTAGAGGCCATGAGATCCGAAATGGAATCCATGTACACCAACCAAGTATGGACTTTGGTTGATCCACCTGAAGGGGTAAAACCCATTAGGTGTAAGTGGGTCTTTAAGAGAAAGACTGACATGGATGGACTTATCTATAAGGGTCGCTTGGTAGCTAAAAGTTTCAAGCAGATTCATGGTATTGACTATGATGAAACCTTTTCTCCAGTAGCGATGTTTAAGTCCATTCGGATCATGCTTGCTATTGCAGCCTACCATGACTATGAGATATGGCAGATGGATGTCAAAACCGCGTTTCTGAATGGAAACCTACTCGAGGATGTGTACATGACACAACCTGAGGGTTTTGTAGATCCACAGCATACTAGCAGAGTATGCAAGCTGCATAGGTCCATTTATGGACTAAAGCAAGCTTCTCGAAGCTTGAATCTTCGATTCGATGATGTAATCAAATAGTTTGGTTTCATCAAGAACAAAGATGAACCTTGTGTCTACAAGAAGGTTATAGAGAACACAGTTGTCTTCCTCATATTGTATATGGATGACATACTGCTCATTGGGAAGGACATCCCTATGCTTCAGTCTGTCAAGACCTGGCTAGGGAGTTGCTTCTCAATGAAGGACTTAGGTGAGACATCCCGCATTCTAGGGATACAGATCTATAGAGATAGATCTAAGAGATTGCTTGACCTAAGTCAGAGTACATATATTGACAAGGTACTCCTTCGGTTTGCCATGCAGAACTCCAAGAAGGGATTTCTGCCGATGTCACATGGCGTGAGTCTTTCGAAGACTCAAGGTCCCTCTTTTAGAGAGGAGAGAGACCGCATGGATCAGATCCCTTATGCCTCAGTCATAGGATCAATCATGTACGCCATGCTATGTACTCGACCTAATGTCTCATATGCTTTGAGCATGACGAGTAGATACCAGTCAGATCCAGGTGAAAGTCACTGAATAGCTGTCAAGAATATTCTTAAGTACTTAAGAAGGACTAAAGAATATTTCTTGATATATGGAGGCAGTGATGAGCTAGCTGTAAAGGGTTACAGTGATGCTAGCTTCCAGACCGACCAGGATGACTATAGATCGCAGTCGGGGTTCGTATTTTGCATTAATGGTGGTGTTGTGAGCTGGAAGAGTTCGAAGCAGGACACAGTAGCTGATTCTACGACAGAGGCCGAGTATATTGTTGCATCAGAGGCAGCAAAGGAGGCAGTTTGGATTCGCAAGTTCATCACTGAACTTGGGGTGGTTCCTAGCATTGCTGACCCTATTGAGCTCTATTGTGACAACAATGAAACTATAGCACAGGCGAAGGAACCTCGCTCACACCAGCGGACCAAACACATACTACGGCGCTTCCATCTCATTTGAGAGATCATCGAGAGAGGAGATGTGAAGATTTGCAGAGTACCTACAGAGGCTAACATCGCAGATCCCTTGACCAAGGCTTTGGCACAGAGGAAGCATGATGGTCACACTAGGTCATTTGGGCTTAGAGCCCTACACTGATTGGCACTAGTGATAGTGGGAGATTGTTAGCTAGAGCCCTAGAGCCAATCATTTGATGATTGTATTTTGGACTTATTGTATCATATTCTATATAAATAAAGGCATTTGGATTTTGGTTATTATACTTACTTGTATTGGTGCCAAATAAACTAAGTATAATAATGTCCTTGAGTAGACGGTTCTCACCTATATCAATCGGTTAGTTGAACCGATAGTGAGATGATATTGGGAACACTACTCTTAATCGTTCCTAGTCGAGTATTAACATTCAGGGGCAATGTTAATGCAATAAGACTAGCATGTAGGTTAACTCGATGACTTGATCTCACAAGTCATGGATATAGAGATATCAAGTTGACACATGGGTATACATTAGAGAATGTGTTGGTGCGGGAAGCATCCGACGATCGAACTCGTGTTTTGATAGCGGCAAAGAATTCAAAGTTAAGATGTTTTTTAGTCTACCAAGTCTACTTGAGGGTTTCAAGAAAGTCCTAGCTGCGGTTAGGCAAAGGGAAAACCCTAGGGGGCGGTAACCCTAGGTCATAGGGGGTGGTAACCCTATGAGTAAAGTCTTGGCAGGTTGATGGCTTCAGGCAAAAGTCCTAGGGGGTGGTAACCCTAGGTGAAAAGTCCTGGTGTCGCGAACCAGGTGAAAGACTGGACTAGCCGGGGAAGCGGATGTCCAGCAGAAAGTCCGGAAGCATCGAGTGCTGAGCAAAAGTCCAGTCGATCTGGAGGATCGACTGGCAACAGGTAAATCTCCTGAATGGAGTAGGTGAGGACGCGTTCCCCGTAGAGGGAACAGTAGGCGTCGGGTCGACCTAGGGCTTCCGTCTGGAAATCCAAAGTCAGACTCGGACAGTCCGAAGACTGTCAATAATTACTTACTGTGTTTTATCAGATTCTAACATTGTCTTGCAGGTTATTTTGCTCAGACTAACCTTTGTTTGCAGGTGAGGAACCTGCTGGAAAAAGGCTGTCCCAGCGCCCGGGATGGATCCGAGCGCCCGGAGGTCCGGGCGCTCGGGACCAAATTTTATCCCCTGCGCGACTTCGCCACGTGGAGCATCCTGGTTGGTTGGCCACGTCACACTCCAGGCACCCGGAAGGGATCCAGGCGCCCGGAACCGCATATAAAAGGAGAGTTGAGGTGCAGCTTCAAAAATAACGAATTCTAAGTGATCCTTCATCAACACGCTGCTCCAAAAGACGCTCCGAAGTTCTACTACAAGTGCCCGATGACCTGAAGCTTCAGAATTAGCATTTCTTGTTGTCGGTATAATTTTTGATAGCTTTTATTTGTACTCATTATTGTAATCTTTTAAACGAGCTTATAGTTGTTGCCCACCGGAAGCGATCAAGGATCGCGGGCCTTCGAGTAGGAGTCGATCAAGGCTCTGAACGAAGTAAAAATCCTCTTGTCTCTGTGTGCTTACTTTGTTTTATTCCGCTGCTTAATTACTCTGATAGTTTTACGAATCGAACGAAATAGCCACGAGCGCTATTCACCCCCCCTCTAGCGCTTCTCGATCCAACAGAATGTATACTGAATGACCCGCCATGAGAAAGTATCATGGATTGTTATATGAGTGTCATATACTTTCTCATGTGGCTATTAGTATGACTACTAGTCCTTAGACCTAAAGTCACCATAGATCCCTATATAAGAAGTTATGTACTTTGGTTTCGTCAAACGTCACCCGTAACTGGGTGGACTATAAAGGCGATTACTGGGTATATAACAAATTATGCAGAGGATTGTGAGTAATGTAGATGGGATCTATCCCTCTTATATGACGGGAGAGACATCGGTATTCTTGATAGAGTAAGACCACGAAGTGCATGGCCATGCCCAAATGAGTCAATATAGGATATTGAGCTCATTTGATTTAGTGAGTCTACTTGGAGTTCAAGATTTAGATTGGTCAGAGGATGACACGGTCTATGCCTCACATTGACCAATCTAGATGTCTAGGATAGAAGGACACTAGTCATATATTGTGAGGAGTCACAATTAGTAGTCACAAGGTGATGTTGGATCTCAACATTCTTGTAACTTGGATAGTAATGATGTGTTGCTAGATACCGCTCATTACTTATGCTCCTAAATGGGTTTAGGGCATTGCCAACGTTACAAGAACCTATAGGGTCACACACTAAGGACAATTAGATGGAGATTAGGTTCATATGATGAACCAAGAGGATTAGATTCATTTGATGAATCAAATTGGATTAAGAGTAATCCTAATTGGGCTAACTTGAATTGGACTCAAGTGGATTCATGTATTTAATGAGTCTAATTTAGATTATGACTCATTAAATCAACTTAATTTAATGAATTAGATTCATTATATTAAGTTGGCTTGAATCAAATGGTTAGATTAGATCAACCATGGAAGAGATTTGGTCAAGTTTGACTTGACTTGAGAGGAAGATTAAAAGTCAAGTTTGACTTGACTTTATGCCACCTCATTGGTGAGTTGGCATTGATGTGGACCAATGATGTTACTCCACATCATCATGGGTGCCACCTCATGGAAGTTACAAAGCCATTTTCTTTAATAGCTTCACATTAATTGCACTTAATGTAATTTTTGGGAGTTACACTTTGAATATGGCTTGCCACTTTTGAATGGGAATGAAATTGATTTTCCTCATTCAAGTGCATTATTCCTTCTTCTTCCTCTTGGAGCTCTCTTCCTCTCCCTCTCCTCCTCAACTTGGCCGAACCACACATAGGTGCTAGCACACCTCTTTGTGTGTTTTTCTCCACCTATGAGTCCGTGTGGATACTTCTAGAGGAGTATCTATCTTGATACTCTTGAGATCCGACACCGTTTGGACGAGCGGGAACGCGAAGGGCTTCGCTTCAAAGGTATAACTCGTTTCATGTAGATCTAGGAGTAGATCTAAGTAGGAACTCGTACTCGTAATTTTGTTTTGAAATCTTTTTTTCGCACGAGATCCGTTAGCTAGGGTGATTCGGGATTTCTGCGACGCGGAAAAACGATTTTCGCGGCCCGAAAAACCCTACATCTGACTTAAAAAGAAAAGAATAGTTTTAAAAAAGAAGCGATATTCCCCCCCCCCCCCCCCCCTCTATCGCGCTACTTGATCCTATCAATTGGTATCAGAGCAAGGTTAGCTCTGAAATTTCTTAACCGATTTTCTATGTATCTTTAAAATCTTTTCTTTTCTTCAAATTTATTTAATATTTTTCATTATCTCTATTTTTTCAAGCACTGCTAATCCCAAGACAAAAGTCTTGGAAATATTTTAATCTGTACTTTGCAAGGATGTCGAATTCATATCAAGAAGGCTATAGCACGGTCCGACCTCCACTATTCAAAGGAGAAAACTTTAGCTACTGGAAGAATAGGATGGACTGTTTTCTGAAGTCTGACATCGAACTCTGGTTCACAATCTTGAAAGGTTATACTCCTCCAACAAAGGACGGAACAACTCTAGAACCGGAAGAATGGACTCCACAAATGGTCAAAAAGGCACAACTAAATTACAAGGCTATCAACACCATTCAGTGTGGACTCACAATGGAGGAATTGAACCGAGTTTGTCCCTACGACAACGCCAAAGACTTGTGGGACTCACTAATCAAATTACACGAAGGAACCGACGACTCAAAGGTAAACAAACGAGATATTCTTTTAAATAATTTACTTAATATAAAAATGCTTCCTGGAGAGACGGCCTCGCAACTACACGCCCGACTGAAGGACATCCTCAACGGTCTTCACCTGATCAGACACGAACTCGAAAATCGCGACACGATAAGGTACGCTCTGAACGCCTTTCCGAGGAATGCTTTGTGGGCATCAATTGTAGATGCATACAAAGTTTCTAAAGATCTTTCAATTCTTAAGTTAGACGAATTGTTTTGCGAGTTGGAATTACAGGAGCAATCTAACATGAGCCATGTCGAGCAAGGAGTTGCTTTGTATGCAGGTTCAAGCAAAGAGACAAAATCAAAAACAAAGATCGAGCCTGAAAGCGAGTCAGACTCAGATTCAACAAACGAAGAAGAACTAGTCAACATGGTTCGAAGATTGTTAACTAAGAAAAAGTTCAGAAGAAATACCAAAAAGATTCCACCGAACCAGATCCAAAACAAATCAGAAATGATTTGTTATGGATGCAACAAAAAGGGGCATTTAAAAAACGAATGCCCAAATCGGAAAGAAGAACGACCCAAATCAATAAGACGGAAGAAGACACTTCAAGCGACTTGGGACGAAACCTCTTCCGACGAATCCGACACAGAGCAAACGAAGCACTCGAGTCACCTTGCATTTATGGCAAGGAACGAAGATTCCGAGTCCGAGTCCGACGAAGAATACGAGTCCGAGATCGACCTCAATTCTGAGAGAAGCCCCGGATCGAAAGATCCGAATATGGTAACAATTTATTCAAAGTCAAATTTACTTAAATTAGTTAAATGTCTGTTTAAAAAATTAGCAAATTTGGGAAAACAAAATAACTTGTTACTTAAGGAAATAGACCACCTTAAGCAGCAAGTTAGCTTGAGTGACTCGACTAATCAAGTTCAAGTCAGAACTTTAACTCAAGTTGAAAAACTCGAGGAAGAAAATTCCGATTTGAAAGGTCAAGTCGAGCGACTCAAGAAAACTTTTGAAATGTTCGAAATGGGATCCAAGTGTCTAAATATGGTACTTGGATCGCAACGAGCCGTGTACAACAAATCGGGGCTTGGCTATAAACCGAACAAAACAAATAAATCATACATGTCTCTAATCAGTCAAAATGTTAGAAGTCAAGTCCAAGCATGAGTTCAAACAAAACACTTAACCAAATCAATCAAACCAAACCATTACTTGGTCCCTAAGAGTCAAATCCATTACTTAGATAGACCTTATCTAAGCTATGACTCAGGGGGAGCAACTAGAAAAACAATCCAACCAACTTAATTAAACCAAACTCAATACTTAGGATTAGGATTATTAGAACGATTAGATGAAAAAGGTTTACCAAACCCTATAACATAGCACCGGAATGGATTGGGATGATAGTACGTCAAGGAAACTCTGTCGAAGGCATGTCTAAGTTGAATATGGAATTCTACCTGGTGCACTAGACTTAGTGGATCTGACCGAAGCTACCCCAGTCAAACATGGGCTAGTTAGACCAAAATTTAGTATTAAGTTTTTTGGGCAGGAACAGTTTGGAAAGTCTTCAGCAAGTGGTCTAATGATATTCAAGTAGGTCATATGCCTCGCCACTGAACTGAAACTTATCCTTAGGATGCCTGCTTGATTAACTCAAAGCTAAGTTTAAATCTAACATGGGTTCAACTACCTCTTTCAATAAAATTAATTCTAATTTGAACTAAATTAATTTTAATTCAAATTAATTAACATCATTTTAAAAACTTAATTATAATTATATTAAACTTAATTAAAAATTATTTTAAAATTTAATTAAACTTAACTAAATTATTTTAAACTTAATTAAAAATTATTTTAACTTAATTAAACTTAACTAAATTATTTTAAACTTAATTAAACTTAATTATAATTATATTAAACTTAATTAAAATTATTTTAAACTTAATTAAAATTATTTTAAAAATTAATTAAAATTATTTTAAACTTAAAATTATTTTAAACTTAATTAAAATTATTTTAAATTTAATTATTTTGAACTTAATTAAAATTATTTTAAACTTAATTAAAAATTTAATTAAACTTAACAAAATTATTTTAAACTTATTAAAAATTATTTTAAACTTATTAAAAAAAATTATTTTAAACTTATTATTTTTAAAAAATATATATATTTAATTAAAATTAAAACTTTTAGAATTACTTTTAAAACTTAATCACTTCACTTGATTCAAAACAATAAATATTACAATCATGTAAATCAACTAGAATTTAAAAGCTAGTCCTTTAACCACACTTTGGTCTCATCCTACATTTTGTAGGATTCCAAAGCTCAGGATAAATGGATCTTGGATAGCGGATGGTCCAGACACATGACTGGGGATCAACACAAATTTACCAACATTGAATTCAAAAATTTAGGGACAATTGCCTTTGGAAACAATGGCAAGTTAAAGGTAATCGGTACAGGTGAAATTCAATTACAGTCAAACATTTCAATTAAAAAGGTTTTACTTGTTGAACATTTTAATTATAATTTACTTAGTATAAGTCAACTTTGTGATTCAGGTTATAAGGTTCAATTTTTGTCTTCTAAATGCTTAATAAGTTACAATGACTCAACTAATGTTTTACTGAAAGGTTTTAGAGACAAAAATATATACTCCATTCATCTACCTAAAACAATATCTAAATGTCTTCTAACAAATAATCATGAAACTTGGTTATGGCATAGGAGATTAGCTCATACTCACCTTAGAAATCTATTAAAATTAAGCAAAAATGGTTTAGTTAAAGGTTTGCCAAAATCAGGAAATCCTTTAAATAAATTTTGTAATTCCTGTCAACAAGGTAAACAAATTAAATCAACTCATAAACTTACAAATCAAAATAGAACAAATAAAATACTTGAACTAATACATTTGGATTTATTTGATTCTCATGGAATAAAATCTTTTAATGGAAATCTATATTGCTTAGTAATCATTGATGACTACTCTAGATATACTTGGGTAAAATTTTTATCTAATAAAAATGAAACCTTTGAAACATTCAAGCATTTTTGTAAACAAGTAGAAAATGACAGAGATATTAAAATAAAAAAGATAAGAAGTGATAATGGAGGAGAATTCAGAAATCATAATTTTAATAATTTTTGTTTAGAAAATGGTTATCACCATGAGTTTTCATGCCCTAAAACACCACAACAAAATGGCTTAGTAGAACGTAAGAATAGAACCTTACAAGAAGCTGCTCGAACCATGTTAAATGAATACAATACACCAAAATACTTTTGGGCTAAAGCTGTTAACACAACTTGTTATGTTCAAAATCGAATCATAATTAATAAAGATCAAAATAAAACATCCTATGAAATTTATTTCAACAAAATTCCTAATATAAAATATTTTAAAGTTTTTGGTTGTAATGTACATATTTTAAATCTTAAAGATCACTTAGGCAAATTTACTTCAAAAACTAATCTAGGAATTTTTCTAGGGTATTCATCTACAAGTAGGGCCTATAGAGTTTATAATAAATCTACTTTGAAAATTGAGGAAACGACAAATGTAACATTTAATGAAATTGATAACATTTCTACTACTCAAACTCATTCAAATGGTAATCAAGAAGACGATGAAGAATTACCCGACCTTAAAGAATCTGAAAATTCAAAATTATTAAAATCTAACCCTCGCCATCCAGTCAATCAAATCATAGGAAATCCTGAATTAAGGGTTCAAACAAGATCTACTTTTAGAAATCTAAGTCAAATAGCTTTAATATCCAAAATTGAACCTAAAAATATAAATGATGCATTAATAGAACCTGACTGGGTAATTGCAATGCAAGAAGAGTTAAACCAATTTGAACGAAATCAGGTTTGGGACTTAGTACCTCCACCAATAAATAAAACGGTCATTGATACTAAATGGGTGTTTAGAAACAAATTAGATGATCAAGGTAATATTTTAAGAAATAAAGCTCGTTTAGTAGCGAAAGGGTTTAGTCAAGTCGAAGGACTAGATTACGACGAGACTTATGCCCCGGTAGCTAGACTTGAATCAATTAGAATGTTGCTAGCCTATGCTGCATTTAAGGGGTTCAAGTTATACCAAATGGATGTTAAATCCGCTTTTCTAAATGGTGTTATTAAGGAGGAAGTCTACGTTAGTCAACCACCTGGTTTTGAAGATCTAGAAAATCCAACCTATGTCTTTAAACTTAAAAAGGCTTTATATGGATTAAAACAAGCACCTAGGGCTTGGTATGAACGTCTATCTAGTTTTTTAAAATCCAAGGGTTTTAAAAAAGGCCAAATTGATCCTACACTTTTTATTAAAACCTTTAACTCAGACATTTTTATAGCTCAGGTTTATGTAGATGATATTGTATTTGGTTCAACCAATTCAAAATTTTTAAAAGAATTTGTAACCTTAATGGAAAATGAATTTGAAATGAGTTTAGTTGGTGAATTAAATTATTTTTTAGGTCTTCAAATTAAACAAACTAAAGATAGTAATTATGTACATCAAACTAAGTATACAAAAAAACTTCTTAAAAAATTTGGTATGGAAATTGTAAAGGGCTTAAAACACCAATGGCAAGTAATCTAACCATTGATAATGATGAAAATGGTATACCTGTTGACTTAAAGTATTACAGAAGTATGATAGGGAGTTTACTTTATCTAACTGCAAGCAGACCTGACATTTTATTTGCAGTTAGTATGTGTGCCCGATATCAAACTTATGCAAAAGAAACTCATCTTTCACTGGTTAAAAGAATTATCAAATATTTAAAAGGAACTATTAATGTAGGAATTTGGTACCCAAGAACCTCACATTTTGACTTAGTCGGATACTCGGATTCAGATTATGCTGGGTGTAAGTTAGATAGGAAGAGTACAAGTGGAGGTTGTCAATTGTTAGGATCATCTTTAGTTAGTTGGTTTAGTCGTAAGCAACAATGTGTTGCCTTATCTACCACTAAGGCCGAATACATAGCAATTGGTGAATGTGTAGCTCAATTGTTGTGGATGTCTCATACATTAAAAGATTTTAATCTAGATTATAAAAATGTAAAAAACTACATTGATAATATAAGTTCTATAAATCTTACTAAAAATCCAGTACATCACTCTAGAACTAAACATATAGAGGTTAAGCATCACTTCATTAGGGATCATGTGTCTAAGTGGAATATTGAACTTAATTATATTGAATCCAAATCTAACTTGGCAGACATTTTTACTAAACCTTTACCTGAAGCAGAATTTAGTAATCTAAGAAGACAATTAGGGTTATGTTTTGTAGAATAGGTTTTTTTTTCTAAACCTTTCATTTTGAAAATTCCTACTTAGTTTATTTTCCAAATGTATTTTTGTAAAAATCCCCATTTCAAATTTTTTCAAAATTCTTTGAAATTATTTTTCACTTTCTGGATAGCCTAGGTCTTACCGTAGAATTGCATGATCCTATAGTACTAGGAGCCAGCATCTCACATGTAACGACCCAATTTTCCCTATTTCGAGTTTTAAAAGTCCATAAAAATATTTAGAAATGCTTTTAAAATATTCTATAGATTTTTAGGAATTTTTAGAGTATTTTTACGTAATTTTTGGGGGTCGTTTAGTAGGTTTACAAAAAGAAAGAAATTTTGACAAAAAGAGTTGAAGGCGAGGCTCGAACCCATGACCTCGGGTCAGACCCGACCTAACCGGACACAGCCAACCAACTGGGTTGCGCACGCTTTGTTAACTAAGTATGGGGAGAAATAAATTTAAAGCATAGATAGTAATTAATAATAACCCGAATTATAAGTGAAGGTTTAGGTTTTCTTTCCCCCAAAACCTAACTTCCCTCTCCTCTCGTTCTCGCGTGCGGAAGCGTCGGCGTTGCTTGGGCGAAGACAAACCCGAAATTAGGGTTGCGTTCCGGCAGCTGGCGAGCGTTCTTCTTCAAGGGTTCTTCACAAACCAAGCTTCTCTCGGCAAGGCAAACGCTCGGGCATGAGAAGAGGCCGAGATTTGGAGCTACCCGAACCCTAGAATCCACTTCCTTCTCGGTTGTAAGTCCAAGAATCGTCGGTAAGTACTACTCACCTGCGGTAGGAGTTGCTCCGAGCTTCGATTTGCTTTCTTTGCTTTCGGATGGTTGTGTACAGCATGCGTTTTTGGTTTTCTTCTTCTTAAGTGCTGTTGTAACAAGACCTTAGATCCTGTTGTGCTGTAAAGTATAAGTATTGTAGTGTATTTTAGCTTGTTTTCTGTGATTCTGTGAAGGGATAGTTTGAATAAGTTACATGTGAATTGATTGTGTTATTAGGGATTAATAGAATAGATTCAAGATTATGTTTTCCTTTCTTGCAAATCTGTGGAAGCAAGTTTAGAGATTTTTGGTTGCCTACAAGGGTTTTAACTGTGAATTGGTGTATATAGGTCTTGCTATAAAATTTATAGCAAGTTCAACTTGAGTTAGGCAAAGAAAAGGGGCACGGGTAGTTTCTTTAGGGTTGCTGTGCAATTCGGTTATTTAGTTGACCATGAGAAAGCATATGCTTGTTGATTGCCATGTAGTTCCCTTCATGTTGTTACCTTGTTAGAGGATTTAAATGGATTCTTGTTATGAATTTGTTAAGAGTTTATTAGGAGTCCTTCTTCTAATTGCTAGAGAAATTAGAGATTTCACATGCTATTTGTAATGCTAGATTTGAGTTAGTTGCCTTTTCTTTAAGCAAGTGCAGATTCGTTTATGTTTTAATTTAGTTTTGAATAGAGGAGCATGCTGTAAGAAGTTTTAATTCTGAGCCTACAGTATCAACTTGAACAGTATCAACCCTTCAGTTTCCTTTTTGCTGCCTTAGCTTGGTTAACTCCCTTTTTACTGCCGTGAGTTTGATATAGAAGAGGAGAAGGAACTTTAAGGGTTTTAGCATGTGTTTAAGTATTCCATCTTATGTTAACTTTGCAGATTTTTAGTTTATGTGCAAATAACTGGACATGAACATCATGTATAGGAAGCTCAAAGTTGCATTCTTTTGCTCTATTCTAGAGCATGATTAGTAAGTTCAGATGTGCTTTCTTTTTCTTTATTTTACAGCATGTTTAGAAAGTTCAGATTTGCTTTTCTGTTGCTTTGTTTTATAACATGCTTAGAGAGAGTTTAGATTTGCTTCCCTTGTATTGTTTTTATATAGCATGCTTAGTTAATTGTAATCCTACACTTGTTAGGTATATCTAAAGGATTCCAATAAACTCTAATAAAGGATTATGAGGAAACTGAGTAAAAAAGAAAGAGACCAAGGTCTAGTTAAAAAGAGATAACAAGTAAACTAAAGTAAGAGGCTAGTACCCGACTTCCAAGGTTGTCGTTAAACAAATCCAGGTGACCAATTCCAAGGTCTTGGCCCTGGTAAGACCAAGGTCTTTACCTCATAGGACTAGAGGCTCGCTACCTCAGTCAATATTAGAGAGCGCACAAAATAAAGATGGTACTAAGCCTGGGCCCAAAGAAGAAAAGAAAAGAAAAGAAGAACAAGAAGAAGGAAGTGAAAGAGAAATTAAAAGATTAATTTCTAGTATAAGAAAAGTAAGAAGAAAAAGAAGAAGAAAGTGAAAGAGAAATTAAAAGATTAATTTCTGGTGTAAAGATATAAGAAAATGAAACAAGTTTATGCTTAGAATCAATAAAAGTTTAGTTCTTTAATTCTAAGCCTACAGTAGTAGTTTCATTACTTTCCTGTCAGTTAGTGAGCATGTTTAGTATTCAGTTATATTTCTGTATACCATGAGTACATGCAACTTTGTTTAGCATTTCATTTTCAGTATTATTGCATTACTTTTATGCACTTCGAAGTTTTTGTGAGATAGATTAGTACTTACTAAGCGTTTTCGCTTATAGTTTTGTTTTCTTTCCTCCTAATGCAGATAAAGGAAAAGCTAAGATAAGAAGGGAGACGACAGGGTGGTGGTGGTGATGAAGGTGTGTGGTGACTGGACTGTGGAGAGATCCAGAAGTAGCTGGCAAAATTGTCAAGACTTCCTTTTAGTTCTCTTTTAAAGTTATATTAAATTTGGGATTGTAGTTGAGTTTATTTCCGCATGTCTAATTAGTCTCTTTTATTATTTGTGGAGTGCTGTAGTCGTTGTTATTGCTAGAGTAGTTTCTTGGGTTTTATTTTGATTATTATACTGCGTGGTTGATTGATATGTGTTCCAGCCGCTTGTGGCTGAGTATATATTGCATGTATTGTCAAACATGGTCATCGGTACAGGGGAGACTCTGCCGAAATTTTTCGGTAGGGTTTCCATGTGATTTTTAATCATACCGGTTAAGTAGAGTTAGTAGTTAAGTAACGGTCATCCTTACACAGTAGTATAGTATAGTAAGAAGGGTGGTCGTTATATCACAAGCACAGTAGGATCCCTTATTTGATAACTTAGAATGGGTGAGATCCTTAGGTTCTAGCCCTAGATTTCAGATGCTTATGTTAGTGCATCGCTATAAATCTGGGTTTTAAATAACAAACATTGATCAATTTGAGTCAACTAGTAAGTAAAACCTTGTTAGTTATAAAATGCTCAAATTGACCAACCTGAGTCAAATTGCTACTATCTTGTGATAGCTGGCCTTGGATGTAACGACCTAATTTTCCCTATTTTGAGTTCTGAATATCATTAAAAATATTTGAAAATGCTTTTAAAATATTCTAGAGATTTTAAGGAATTTTTAGAGTATTTTTATGCAATTTTTGGAGTCCGTTTGGTATTTTTACCGAGTGGAGAAAGTTTAAAATAAAAAGAAAAACATAAAATGCAAGAGCTAGGGTTCGAACCCACAACCCCGAACCCAAGTTAAGCCGGACACGACGCAACCGACTGAGCTGGGAACCATTTCGTTAACTATATATGTAACGAAGCGTATTTAAGCGGTAGTTAGGAAAGTGGAAATAAAAAAAAGTGGACGCGGCAGGATTCGAACCCAGTCTCTCGGCCCAAGCAGTATTCGACCCAACCAACTGTGCCAGCGAGTTATGTTAATTAAGGAAAGAATTGATTATATTTAACGTATAGTTAGTAATAGAAAACCTAGTTATAAAGGGATTAAGTTTTCCCTTTCTCGCCGAAAACCCTATTTGCCCTTTCTTTCTCTCGCGACGGCGCGCGACGGTCTCGGGCAGAAACGCAGCAAGGTTAGGGTTCTTCCTCAGGCGGCCGGCGAGGGGTTTTTTCGAGAATCCTTCTCATCCTCGTGATCTCCCCGACATGGAGAGCCCGTGGACGCGTAGAAGGTGCTGTGATTTCGAGTCTCGCCGAACCCTAGCAACCCTTTTCTTCGGTTGTAAGTCCAAGAACCCGATGTAAGTGCTTCTCACCTGCGGTAGGAGTAGCTTTCGGGGTTTTCGTTTGCGTTTTGTTGTTGTGTAATGAACAAGAGCAGCTTTTCATTCTAGCATATGGTTTTGATTTCAACCCTTGCTTTAATAATCCGGTTTAAGATTGGGTTTCAATTCCTTTGATGTTTTAGTGCACGGACAGAATCTTGATGTTTCCCTTGTTTTATCACAGCATGGTTTTTGATGTGTTTACCTCACAATTCAAGCATGTTTAAGTGGATATAAATTTCTTCAAGCTACAGCATGATGAAAGATTGTTAGGTTCATGAATAAGTTAGTTGTTACAAGCTTGACGTGTGAAACTTTTACTGCTGTGAGCCTAACTAAAGTTACTATCTATGACCATGTAGTTTTGTTAGTGACTGTTGAAATTTGGTTTGCAATATACCATGTTACTTACCAGTAGTGTAGTTGTTTTTAAAACTCTGTGGAGATTAGTTTGAATAAGTACTGGCTTATATTGGTGATATATGCTTTAGAATCTCTCGTATAATGAATAAATGAGAGAAGTGCAAGTAAAGAAAGACTAAGTCACAATCTGATCCTAAATTCCAGAATTTAGAATCAAAGCACACAAATAAATGCCAAGGCATTTTATTAGAAGAAGTATTTAAAGAAGGATATAAAGAAAAGTATTTTACTTTTAAAAGGGCATGTACCGGACACAAAGTCCAAGGGATGGGCTCCAAGTTGCCCCTAGACATAAGGTCTAGAAGTGGCTTAATGGTTTTGGGATTAGCTACCTCAATTCTCATTAAGAAAGGCGCGCAAAGTGGTACAATGCCGGACCCAAGTAAAGTTGAATATTATTTTAAAGTATAAAAGTATTAATTTGGAAACAAACAGAACAAGCTCTTTTATCTCAGTTGCAAATTCTAACAAGTTAAATGGTTGTTTCCTTTAGAGATGCATGATGTAGTTCTATTTGCTATTTTCATGTTGAGCATGTACCCCCTGCTTTCTTTTATGTTTATGCATTCCTTATCGGATTTTGTGAGTAGAAAGCACTTACTAAGCTTTTAGCTTATAGATACTACTTTTCTCCTACTGCAGATACAGATAAAAATAAAGGAAAAGCTAAAGTGGTGTAGAAGAAGGCGACAAGGAGACGCTGGTGGGGTGTGTGGTGGTGATAGGGAGGCTTGGGACCTTGTAATAGGATTTAATCAGTTTCTTTCATTTAATTGATAAGATAACTAGAAGGATTATTTCCTTGGGTCACTGGACTTTGTTTATTTCGCATTGTTTTTATTACCATTGCTAGGTACGTTAGTCCTGTTGTTGAAAGTATGGTCGAACTTGATTGCTTTGGTTGCATGTTAAAATTTGGTGCGGTATTGTTATTCCTTGCACTAATGGAGTTTAGTTATTTCTGAAATTCTTGCATTTGAACTGCCATGTACGTATATTTTTTTTTATCAATGTTGTAGCATTATTTGTGTTGGGATACACTGCTGTTTAAATCCAGAAAGATCTGCATGCTCAGTTGTTATACCAAATAGAATTGCATGATATATTCGTAACCTGCATTTGTTCATAAATGTGCTGTAATTATTTTCAAGCCTTGAAATGAGTAAAGTGCATGTAGACTTGTTATGTCGTGTTGTTGGAAATACTCCTATCAGAATTGTTGCTATGGTGTCTTAAATTGTATGCTAGGAAGATTATTTGTGTAATCCGAATGGGAGAATAAATGGTTAGCTGTTACTTTTTGTTCTTTCGTATCAGTTGGGTTGCTAGCACTGTTAGAAGCAACAACCGAACCTAATAGTATATAATGTAGCTGATTATTCTTTTTTTTTCCAGTTGCTCTAAACTGAGAATTCTATGCGAAACCATAACATGCATGGACTTACCTTTAAGCTTGAATGTAGCATACTGAGGACTGGGTTCTCTATAACTCTGTCTATAACAATTTCTAGGTATGCTAGTTTATTGTTTGAGTTTAGTTTTTATAGAAGGAGTTCTTTCCGTTCCTCAGCATGTAATCACATATAGAAATGTTTAAAATGCATGATATGAAGGGCGTTTACAGTAAGAACAGTGAAAAAGTTTTGCATGGCAGTCTGAAATTTTATTTTAGCTTTGCTTTTAATAGCATAGGCAACATTACTTAAGTAAAGTTATAGTTAAGTAGCATCCATCCTTGGAGATTAGTAAAGAAGGGTGGTCGTTACAGTTGGTATCAGAGCAGGTCCATTTTCCAGCAACACACACACATCAGCATCATCCTTGCCGCTTTCAAGTAAGAAAGTATTTAAGTTCTTTCTTTATTGCTTTCCTTTATTTACATTATTATTTGCAGTATGGATTGATAGTTATAAGTGAATGAGTAAGATAAGAGTTTTATTCTTTTAGCTATTTACTTTCTTAATATATAAATGGGTATGTTTAGAAAGGGTAGAGGAATCATCAAATTTTCTTATTTGTTTAACTAGATGTCGAGAAGAGGACGTCCCCGTAGCGCTCGTACTGAGGACCAAGTTCAGGAGGAAGAGAGGCCAGGCTCAACTGAGCCCAATCTTTCTGAAGTTGTTGCCCAACTTCATAAACAAGTAGCTGAGCAGCAGCAAGTAATTGCCAATCTGATGGCAAATCAACAACCAGTCCCTCCTACTCCTCAAACAGTAACTGTGGAGACTCCAGTGGTAACCGAGGTTCCACCAGCTGCCCAGGGAGTCGTCACAAGCCTACCTCATACAGTGGCTGAAACTGAAACCAGAGAGCTTCTCAGGCACGACTGAGCCCTGGGATGCCCAGGCTTGGTTCAAAACACTAGAGAGCACCATGGAGCTTCTTGACTGGCCAGAAGTCGAGAAGGTCAAGTGTGCCTCCTTCTACCTGACTGGAGATGCACGCATGTGGTGGGAGAGAGTAAAGAGCAAGAGGGCAATCAATCAGATGAAGTGGATTGATTTTGAGACAGAATTCTACGACGAGTTCTTTCGCCAAAAGATCACCAACAAGCACTACGAGGAGTTTATGGAGTTCAGACAGGGGGATCTGACAGTGGAGGAAGCAGTTAAAAGATTCAACAGGCTAGCTCGTCTCTGCCCAGAACTAGTAAGTACAGAGAAAGAGCGAGTCAGACTAATGCTCAGAATGCTGAAGCCTGTGATATCACTTAATGTGAGCAGTGGGACTCATCAGCCCCTGACTGGAGAAGAGTTGGTCAGTAGAGCCTTAGTAGCTGAGCACTACCTGAGCAGCATGAAGGCACAAAGAGAGCAACACAAGCCAATCAAGATGGAGACCAAGACTGGGGGAAATCAGAAACCCCAGTCAAATAATCAGAACTGGAAAGGCAAGGGCACTAAAAGAAAGCAGTGGGATTCAGGAAGTAACCAGAAGGGAGGACCAGAAACCAAGCAGACTAAGCTCCTTCCCTGCCCTAAATGTGGGAGAACACATCCAGGAGCCTGCCTCTTGGGTAAGACTGGATGTTATTCTTGTGGTCAAGAAGGACACATGGCCAAACAGTGTCCTAACAAGTTCAAAGCACCCCAGCCACAGCCAATACAATATGGAGCCAAGCCTCAACTACATTATATGCCTGCAACTCTGGAAGGACCTCAGATCAGTCAAGGAAGGTTGGAAGCCCCACCAGTTCCCGACAATGCCGAGTATTCTCCTTACCAAAGAGGAAGTTGCTAGTGCCTCCACGGTCGTAACAGTCAAGTAGTTATTTTTCGACATGTAGCTACTCACTATTTGACACTGGGCGACCCATTCTTTTATCCATACCTTTTGCCAAAGAATTATAGGTACCTCTGAAAGCATGAATTCTAAGTTCCCGACAACCTACCTTATGGGGAAGTCATGGAATCTAGTCAGTGGCTTCGGTCTGCACCAGTCAGAATGTGTTAATCTGGTAGTCCTCGCTATGCAGGATTTCGATATCATTTTGGGTATGGATTTCCTCAGCAAGTACAGTGCTTCAGTGGACTGCCGCAGAAGAAAAGTGATCTTTAGTCCAGAAGGTGAACCATCCTTTGAATTTACAGGAGTACCAAAGAGGAAGACCCAGAAATTCCTCTCTTCTCTCACAGCTCACCAGATGTTAGCTAAAGGGTGTGCTGGTTTTCTTGCATTCATTGTGAGTACAGAGGAAGAAGAAAGACCTAAGCAGGAGGAAGTTCGGGTAGTCTGTGAGTATCAAGAGGTGTTCCCAGAAGAGCTACCTGGACTACCTCCCAATAGAGAGGTGGAGTTTGAAATTGAACTGGTTCCTGGTACTGGTCCAATTTCAAAAGCTCCATACCGCATGTCCCCAGCAGAGTTGAAAGAGCTACAAGAACAACTTCAGGAGCTGCTTGACAAAGGCTTCATCCGCCCTAGTCATTCACCATGGGGAGCTCCTGTATTGTTTGTCAAGAAGAAGGATGGATCTATGCGAATGTGCATAGATTATAGAGCTCTGAATCAAGTGACCATCAAGAACAGGTATCCACTGCCAAGGATCGATGATTTATTTGATCAATTGAAAGGGGCAACAGTGTTCTCTAAGATAGATCTGCGCTCTGGGTACCATCAGTTAAAAGTAAAGGAGAGTGATATACCCAGAACTGCTTTCAGGACCAGATATGGACACTATGAATTCGTGGTTATGCCTTTTGGTGTGACTAATGCACCTGCAGTCTTCATGGACTTGATGAATAGAGTGTTCAGTGAATACCTTGACAAATTTGTCATTGTGTTCATCGACGACATTCTAGTCTATTCCAGAACTTCAGAGGAGCATGACACGCACTTGAGAATAGTTCTGACCCTTCAACAAAAGCAACTCTATGCTAAATTCTCAAAGTACGAGTTCGGTTGGAGCAGTGGCATTTCTAGGTCACATTGTTTCAAAAGAAGGTATTCAGGTAGATCCAGCCAAAGAAGCGGTCAATAAGCGGAAGAGACCCAAGAATGCTGGAGATCGAAGCTTCCTTGGTTTAGCTGGTACTACAGAAATTTGTGGAGGACTTTTCCGGATAGCTCCACTTACAGCCCTCACCGGGAAGGACAAGAAGTTTGAATGGTCGGATAAATGTGAGCGAGTTTTCAAGAACTCAAGAGGAGACTGACCAATGGTCCAGAGAGTGACAAGAGTTTTGACATCTACAGTGATGCTTCCAAGATGGGCTTAGGAGCTGTACTCATGCAAGAAGGAAAAGTTATAGCTTATGCTTCCAGACAACTCAAAGACTACGAGAAGAACTACCCCACTCATGATCTTGAGCTGGCAGCTGTGGTCTTCGCACTGAAACTCTGGCGACACTATTTGTATCGAGTCCAGTGCAGAATCTTCACAGACCATCAGAGTCTTAAGTACTTCTTCACTCAGAAGGACTTAAACATGAGGCAGCGTAGGTGGCTAGAGTTGGTCAAAGATTATGACTGTGAAATCCTCTACCACCCAGGTAAAGCTAATAAAGTGGCAGATGCACTAAGCAGAAAATCCAGTGCATCCTTGATGTCCTTATCATCATTAGCCCTGCCACTACAGAAGGAGTTGTCAGATTTCGGACTTGAAATTATTTATGGGCAACTTTCTGCATTGACCCTAGAGTCAACCCTGCTTGAGGATATACAGAAAAAGCAAAGTGAAGATCCAGATATCCAAAAGATCAAGCAAGGGATACAAGAGGAAGGAAATTCAGAATTTTGAGTATCAGACAGTGGAATTCTTTATCAGGGGAATCGCCTTTGTGTTCCCAATGATGAAGAGCTGAGAAAGAAAATTTTAGAAGAAGCTCACAGTACACCGTACTCTATGCATCCTGGTTCTACTAAGATGTATCAAGACATGAAACAGAGATTCTGGTGGTCTGGACTCAAAAGAGATGTATGTCAGTACCTGCCTGACATGCCAGAGAGTCAAAGCAGAACACCAGAGACCAGGAGGGATGCTACAACCTCTCTCAATACCAGAGTGGAAGTGGGAAGACATATCCATGGACTTTATAACAGGTCTCCCAAGAACCACGAATAGATATGATGCAATATAGTAGATAGATTGACCAAGTCTGCCCATTTTCTAGCCATCAAGGTGTCTCACTCTATAGAGCAGTTGGCACAGCTGTATGTTAAAGAGGTGATCAGACTTCACGGAGTTCCCAAATCTATCATTTCTGATAGAGATGGGCGCTTCACTTCACACTTTTGGGAGTGCGTTCAGAATGCACTAGGCACCAAACTCAAGTTCAGTACAGCCTTCCATCCTCAGACTGATGGACAGACAGAGCGAGTAAATCAGATCCTAGAAGATATGCTCAGGGCTTGTGCATTAGATTTTAAGGGCAGTTGGTGCAAGTATCTGTGCTTAGCTGAGTTTGCCTACAACAACAGCTACCAAGCCACCATCAGGATGGCACCATACGAGGCGTTGTATGGCAGAAAGTGCAGATCACCTATATACTGGCAAGAAGCAGGTGAAAGAAAGGAAATGGAAGTAGAGCTGGGCATTCAGACAGAGTTGATAGAAGAAACCACTCAGGCTATTCAGAAAATCAGACAGAGGATTGAGACTGCCCAGAGTAGACAGAAAAGCTATGCTGACACACGCCGTAGGCCATTGGAATTTCAAGTGGGAGATTCGGTTTTTCTCAAAGTTGCTCCTATGAAGGGAGTGATGAGATTTGGCAAGAAGGGCAAATTAAGTCCTCGCTATGTAGGACCTTACCTGATTACGGACAGGATTGGGAAGGTAGCTTACAAGCTGGAATTACCACAAGACATGTCAGCAATACACAATGTGTTTCATGTCTCCATGTTAAAGAAGTGTCTTCATGACCCTAGCCAAGTGATTGAGCCTCAGTCAGTGCAGATCCAAGAGGATCTTAGTTTTGAGAGTAGACCTACACAGATAGTGGACAGAGCAGTCAAGAGACTAAGAAGCAAAGAAGTACCACTAGTGAAGGTCGTCTGGCAGAACCAGAAACACGAGGAAGTCACTTGGGAACGAGAGGACAGTATGAGGCAGAAATATCCAGAACTATTCTAAGTTCGAGGACGAACTTTTTATAAGGTATGGGGAATTGTAACGACCCAATTTTCCCTATTTTGAGTTTTGAATATCATTAAAAATATTTGAAAATGATTTTAAAATATTCTAGAGATTTTAAGGAATTTTTAGAGTATTTTTATGTAATTTTTGGAGTCCGTTTGGTATTTTTACCGAGTGGAGAAAGTTTAAAATAAAAAGAAAAACATAAAATGCAAGAGCTAGGGTTCGAACCCACAACCCCGAACCCAAGTTAAGCCGGACACGACGCAACCGACTGAGCTGGGAACCATTTCGTTAACTATATATGTAACGAAGCGTATTTAAGCGGTAGTTAGGAAAGTGGAAATAAAAAAAAGTGGACGCGGCAGGATTCGAACCCAGTCTCTCGGCCCAAGCAGTATTCGACCCAACCAACTGTGCCAGCGAGTTATGTTAATTAAGGAAAGAATGGATTATATTTAACGTATAGTTAGTAATAGAAAACCTAGTTATAAAGGGATTAAGTTTTCCCTTTCTCGCCGAAAACCCTATTTGCCCTTTCTTTCTCTCGCGACGGCGCACGACGGTCTCGGGCAGAAACGCAGCAAGGTTAGGGTTCTTCCTCAGGCGGCCGACGAGGGGTTTTTCCGAGAATCCTTCTCATCCTCGTGATCTCCCCGACGTGGAGAGCCCGTGGACGCGTAGAAGGTGCTGTGATTTCGAGTCTCGCCGAACCCTAGCAACCCTTTTCTTCGGTTGTAAGTCCAAGAACCCGATGTAAGTGCTTCTCACCTGCGGTAGGAGTAGCTTTCGGGGTTTTCGTTTGCGTTTTGTTGTTGTGTAATGAACAAGAGCAGCTTTTCATTCTAGCATATGGTTTTGATTTCAACCCTTGCTTTAATAATCCGGTTTAAGATTGGGTTTCAATTCCTTTGATGTTTTAGTGCACGGACAGAATCTTGATGTTTCCCTTGTTTTATCACAGCATGGTTTTTGATGTGTTTACCTCACAATTCAAGCATGTTTAAGTGGATATAAATTTCTTCAAGCTACAGCATGATGAAAGATTGTTAGGTTCATGAATAAGTTAGTTGTTACAAGCTTGACGTGTGAAACTTTTACTGCTGTGAGCCTAACTAAAGTTACTATCTATGACCATGTAGTTTTGTTAGTGACTGTTGAAATTTGGTTTGCAATATACCATGTTACTTACCAGTAGTGTAGTTGTTTTTAAAACTCTGTGGAGATTAGTTTGAATAAGTACTGGCTTATATTGGTGATATATGCTTTAGAATCTCTCGTATAATGAATAAATGAGAGAAGTGCAAGTAAAGAAAGACTAAGTCACAATCTGATCCTAAATTCCAGAATTTAGAATCAAAGCACACAAATAAATGCCAAGGCATTTTATTAGAAGAAGTATTTAAAAAAGGATATAAAGAAAAGTATTTTACTTTTAAAAGGGCATGTACCGGACACAAAGTCCAAGGGATGGGCTCCAAGTTGCCCCTAGACATAAGGTCTAGAAGTGGCTTAATGGTTTTGGGATTAGCTACCTCAATTCTCATTAAGAAAGGCGCGCAAAGTGGTACAATGCCGGGCCCAAGTAAAGTTGAATATTATTTTAAAGTATAAAAGTATTAATTTGGAAACAAACAGAACAAGCTCTTTTATCTCAGTTGCAAATTCTAACAAGTTAAATGGTTGTTTCCTTTAGAGATGCATGATGTAGTTCTATTTGCTATTTTCATGTTGAGCATGTACCCCCTGCTTTCTTTTATGTTTATGCATTCCTTATCGGATTTTGTGAGTAGAAAGCACTTACTAAGCTTTTAGCTTATAGATACTACTTTCCTCCTACTGCAGATACAGATAAAAATAAAGGAAAAGCCAAAGTGGTGTAGAAGAAGGCGACAAGGAGACGCTGGTGGGGTGTGTGTGGTGGCTGATAGGGAGGCTTGGGACCTTGTAACAGGATTTAATCAGTTTCTTTTTCATTTAATTGATAAGATAACTAGAAGGATTATTTCCCTTGGGTCACTGGACTTTGTTTATTTCGCATTGTTTTTATTACCATTGCTAGGTACGTTAGTCCTGTTGTTGAAAGTATGGTCGGACTTGATTGCTTTGGTTGCATGTTAAAATTTGGTGCGGTATTGTTATTCCTTGCACTAATGGAGTTTAGTTATTTCTGAAATTCTTGCATTTGAACTGCCATGTACGTATATTTTTTTTTATCAATGTTGTAGCATTATTTGTGTTGGGATACACTGCTGTTTAAATCCAGAAAGATCTGCATGCTCAGTTGTTATACCAAATAGAATTGCATGATATATTCGTAACCTGCATTTGTTCATAAATGTGCTGTAATTATTTTCAAGCCTTGAAATGAGTAAAGTGCATGTAGACTTGTTATGTCGTGTTGTTGGAAATACTCCTATCAGAATTGTTGCTATGGTGTCTTAAATTGTATGCTAGGAAGATTATTTGTGTAATCAGAATGGGAGAATAAATGGTTAGCTGTTACTTTTTGTTCTTTCGTATCAGTTGGGTTGCTAGCACTGTTAGAAGCAACAACCGAACCTAATAGTATATAATGTAGCTGATTATTCTTTTTTTTTCCAGTTGCTCTAAACTGAGAATTCTATGCGAAACCATAACATGCATGGACTTACCTTTAAGCTTGAATGTAGCATACTGAGGACTGGGTTCTCTATAACTCTGTCTATAACAATTTCTAGGTATGCTAGTTTATTGTTTGAGTTTAGTTTTTATAGAAGGAGTTCTTTCCGTTCCTCAGCATGTAATCACATATAGAAATGTTTAAAATGCATGATATGAAGGGCGTTTACAGTAAGAACAGTGAAAAAGTTTTGCATGGCAGTCTGAAATTTTATTTTAGCTTTGCTTTTAATAGCATAGGTAACATTACTTAAGTAAAGTTATAGTTAAGTAGCATCCATCCTTGGAGATTAGTAAAGAAGGGTGGTCGTTACATTGGACAAGGGTTGGACATTTCATCATAAGGACAAATTTTCCTTAGTTCTTTTATATCCATGCTTGGACTTTAGGAATTTGTCAATTTTAGGGGGAGCTTCAAAACAAGATTTTTAGGCTTATACTATCAAATTTTTTCAAAATATTATTTTTCAGAAATTCATTCTCCTAAAAATCTATTTTATTCATTTTCAAAAGAAATAAAACTTCAAATGCTTTAATTTACTTAAAATTTTATTCTTTTTAACATATAATTTTTCAAAATATTTCTTGCTTCAGTTTTTTTATAATAATTTTTTTTAAAAAAAATTATTATTATATTTTTCACTTAGTAGATATACTTACAAAACACTTTAGTAAAATTGTTTTTTCTTAAAAATATTTTTCAATTAATCTTTTTCAAAATTTATAACTTAGTAAAATTTTTTTAGACTTTTTACCTTAGTAAAGTTATTTTACCTTAGTAAATTTTTGAATGGTTATTTTTACTAAGAGTTTTCTTTTTTACTTATTCTAATATTTAGTTTTCTAAATTTTTGTTTGTTCTGTCTTCCCCTATTTTTGATGTGTGTCAAAGGGGGAGAGATGGTGTATTCAGGGGGAGAGGTTTATTTCAGGTGGAGAAATAAAAATTTAAATTGCTTGCTTATTTACTTGTTGCATATTTGTATGCTTGTTTATTTACCTGTTGCATATTTTTAAACTTAACTTTGAACCTTGGTTGCCAAACATCAAAAAGGGGGAGATTGTTGGTGCAAACTGCACCAGAATCAAACCTAAGTTTTGATGTTTTCAAAGGTTCAAGTTAAGTCTTGTTGTGATCTAACAAGTTTACTGAGTGTGCAGAATGTTTACTCAACCGAGAAAGACCTAGTTGGAGGCTAGGCAGGAGAAATCTTAGCAGATCGTGGAACCCAGGTGAAAGTCCAAGAAGGTCGAGGGGAGACGAAGCTTGGCAGTGTGATCGAGAGGTCTGAAGGACCGAAGATCAAAGGAAAAGTCCTGGGGAGCCGATCAAGGCTGAGTGAGAAGTCCAAACTAGATCTGGAGGATCAAAGTTTGGCAGGTATGTGGAGATAAGCAAATTGGAGGAGCGACAGTGAGGTCGGGTTCCCGGAGGGAACAACCTTAGGTCGCTGATCCAACTGAAGAAACCGAGAAGGTTTCCAAGTTGAGATCAAGAACAGTTCTACTGTTCTTTTATTACTCATGCATTATTATATTGTTATGCTAACATTTGTGTTGCAGGGTGTTTTTTGTTCTAACACTGTTTTGCAGGTCTAGGCGGATCGGTCGACCGAACTAGAGGATCGGTCGACCGAACCAAGTAAGATCAGCACAAAAGTTAGTCCAGATCAGAACTGAGCCAGAGTCCGGTCGAAGCTTTATCGGTCGACCAAAAAGTAAGATCGGTCGACCGAACCTGTTGACTCAGCAAGCCAGTTCATCAGCACCGAATCAGCAAGCAAAGGAAAGAAGGGCAGATCGGTCGACCGAACCAGAGGATTGGTCGACTGATCCAATCAGCATTTAATCAGCATTAAAGGGTGATCTCGGCAGATTTCAGCGAACAAGGAAAAACCTTGTTCGGTCGACAGATAAAAGGGTTCAGTCGATCGAACCATTGAAGGCAAATTAATGCATAATTACGAGCCAGCATCAGACTACCAGCTGGGGGTGATCGGAGCTGGTTCGATCGACCGAACAGAGGGATCGGTCGACCGAACCTCAGTCCACCTATAAATTCAGACTCGAAGACAGAGGCCAAAGAACAACTTTTCTGATCAAGATTCCTGCTCTGCAATCGTCTCGTCTTCATCTGTGCAGCAAGCTACATCATCCGGAAGTGCCGACCTAAGCTAAAATCTCCATTTTATTTGTCGGTAAAATTTTATTTTAAAGCTTGCATTTGTGATTCATTTAAGCAAGATAGTAGGGTGTTACTATCTTGCTCCATTGTACATTCTGCTTCTTTTCGAAGAATTTCGGAAAGAAGAGTTATAGTCGTTTGCTCACCGGTGCGGTCAAGGACCGCGAGCCTTCGAGTAGGAGTTGAGCTAGGCTCCGAACGAAGTAAACAATTGTGTCTCCTTTCTTATTTTCCGCTGCACGATTCTGACTTAAAAAGAAAAGAATAGTTTTAAAAAAGAAGCGATATTCACCCCCCCCCCCCTCTATCGCGCTACTTGATCCTATCAGATGGCCTCTATGAATATCATAGGATCCTGAGTTAGACTCCAAGTTTTCCCATGTAACACCCCACCCTTCTCACTACTGGTCTGTGAGGGCGGAGCGCTACTGGACTACTAACTTTACTTAATTAACCTTGTTCACATGTTGATAGAAATTCCTAAAACTCTCGGAGAACTCAAAACATACAATTAACTAGCAGCGGAAGACTAAATGACTCATCTAATACATTCTTAATAAATGACAATCTTAATAAATTCTTATGCTAGGTCCCAAGGCTTCTATAGTCCAGGCATCACACATCCATCCGCACCTCCTTGTCGCCTTCCTTTGCTATAACTTTTCCTTTCCTTTATCTGCAGTAAGAGGAAAATGCATCTATAAGCAAAATTGCTTAATAAGCGCTATCTAACTCACAAAACTTGAATATGCATGTGAATATACTGAAATCTAAAAGCTGAATGCTCAAAAGGAAAACTACTCATGCTCATCTACAAGCAAAAGAAACATACTGAAATGCTAAACGTGTAAAACAAATCTATACAATCATGCTAGCATAATCTTGCTGAATTTTAAACACTTTCTGAATCGTATTTCACTTATTTAAAAACTTATACTTTAATATTTCAAAATAATAATCAACTTTCTTCTTGGGCCCAGGCGTAGTACCATCTTATGCGCGTTCCCTAATAGGTTGGGGTAGTGAGCCACCAATCCTAAAAGAGCAGACCTTGGTCTACCAGGGCCAAGACCTCGGACTTGGACACCTGGATTTGTTTAACGACAACCTCGGAAGTCGGGTACTAGCCTCTTAAATAAAGTAAAATACTTGTTATCTTTTATTACTTCTAATATATAATGCCTCGGCATTTTCTTTAAGCACCTTGTGTGCCAAATCCCTAAAGTCTTGACTTTGGGATCTACTTAAGGCCTTGGCCTTTCTCTTTCTTTTCTTTATCTTTCTTACACTTGTTAATACTTCTAATAAAAGAATGCTTCTTTAAAAACTGAAATGTTTAAACAAATTCTAACTTTGAAATGCATAAACAAAAATCTGCATACTATGCTAATCAAAATTCTGCATACTATACTAATCAAGATTCTGCATTCTATGCTACACTATTTCTGCATACTATGCAAACATAAATTCTGCACTATAATATTTAACCAAATTGCACTATAATCTTTTTCTTTAAAAACTGCACTATAAGTTCCACCAAAAATCTGCACTACAAGTTCCACCAAAAATCTGCACTATAAACTTTAAAGAAGTCTGTACCATAAGCTCTTAAGAAATCTGCACTACAAGCTCTAAAGAAATCTGCTCTAAAGAAATCTGTATTTTAAGCTCTAAGAAATCTGCACTACATGCTCTAATGAAATCTTCTCTAAAGAAATCTACATTTTAAGCTCTAAGAAATCTGCACTATGAGCCTACATAAAGATCTGCACTATAAGCTTAATTAAAAATCTGCACTATAGGCTTAATTAAAAATCTGCACTACAAACTTAATTAAAATCTGCACTATAAGCCTACATAAAAATCTGCACTATAAGCTTAATTAAAATCTGCACTATAGACTTAATTAAAAATCTGCACTATAAGCTTAATTAAAACCTGCACTATAGGCTTAATTAAAAATCTGCACTATAAGCTTAATTAAAATCTGCACTATAATCCTACATAAAAATCTGCACTATAAGCTTAATTAAAATCTGTACTATAGGCTTAATTAAAAATCTGCACTATAAGCTTAATTAAAATCTATACTATAGGCTTAATTAAAAATCTGCACTATAAGCTTAATTAAAATCTGCACTATAAGCCTATATAAAAATCTGCACTATAAGATTAATTAAAATCTACACTATATGCTTAATTAAAAATCTGCACTATAAGCTTAATTAAAACCTGCACTATAGGCTTAATTAAAAATCTGTATTATAAGCTTAATTAAAATCTGCACTATAAGCCTATATAAGAATCTGCACTATAAGCTTAATTAAAATTTGTACTATAGGCTTAATTAAAAATCTGCACTATAAGCGCTTCTTATGCTTCGAATTCAAGAAGAACAAAGGTCTAAAACTACTCCTACTGCAGGTGAGAAGCACTTACCTTGCTTCTTGGACTCACAATCGAACAAAAAGGGCTTCTAGGACCTTGGCCGGCCGTCGGAGATGATGCCCTAACTCCCTTTCATTTTCTGCCCGAGCTCCGCCATCGTACGCAGAAGAGAAGGAGAGAATGGTTTAAGTCACAGAAAAACAAAGCATCAACTTATCCCTTTTTATAACTTAATATTTCTGTTAACTCCTTAAATAAATTTGCAATATTTTTTAAACAGACAAATCCAACATCAACTTATCCCTTTTACAATCTAATATTCTGTTAATTATCTTAAATAAATTCGTTACTTTTTCTAAACAAACAAATCCAACATCAACTTATCCCTTTTATAATATTCTGTTAACTATCTTAAATAAATTCGCTACCTTTTCTAAACAAATCCAAGATCAACTTATCCCTTTTATAATCCATTATTCTGTTAACTATCTTAAATAAATTCGCTACCTTTTCTAAACAGAAAAATCAGTTTGCCCACTTGGTCAGCTCGGTTTTGACCGAGTCAAAGGTCGTGGGTTCAATTCTCGGCTTGGATAATTTTTTGTCGAAACTTCCTTCGTTTAGTAAAAATGTCAAACGACCTCCAAAAATTACATAAAAATACTCTAAAAATTTCTAAAAATCTCTAGAATATTTCTAAAATATTTCTAAATATTTTTAAGAACTTTTAGAACTCCTAATGAGGAAAATTGGGTCGTTACATCCCAGCTTTCCCATTGGATGTTCACGCAGACCTCCTTTCCCTCGTCCACCTCCACCACCATATTGATTTCATCGGGACGATGAAAAGTTTAAGTTTGGCGGGTGGGGTGGTTTGTAACCTAAATTTTTTTTCATTTTTATTTCCGCACTTTCAATTTGTTTTTGTTTTTGCATTTGTTTTACTTTGTTTGGATTGCTTTTGACAGTCACTTGACTGTCTTTTGAAAAATTCTGTGGCATCCCCATTGAAGAAAACATCAATCCTCACTTTTATGCTTACTTGTTTAAAAGCAAAATTGTTAGCACATTCTTTATCTTGATTCATGATATTGTAAATGATGCTAGTATGTTTAGTGTACCTCTTTTCTATATCTTGAGTAGCATGATGTGAGCTAAGTATCATATAGAAATAAGTTTGAGTTTTGGCTTAACCTTAAGGATCTTGCTATGAAAATGATTTGTCGGGATGAGAATAGTTTTGCCTTCCCTAGGAAGAATGATTTTCCTTTACCCCTTCCTTATCCCTAATGCACTTCTGTCTGCGACCCTACTAATTGGGTAATCACTGATAGAGATCGTGAGAATGCCCCTTCCATATCCTAAGACATAGAGCCCCACCTTGAGCCCTCATCATCTGGACATCCGCAACCTTCCGATCATCCGGAACCTGCTAGACATTCTTTTGACTATGGTACGGGTAGTTCCAGATTTGATTTATTTGATTTCCGTACATCTCTAGACTCGCTTCATGAGAAGCAGGATGCCCAACAAGTAATGTTGGAGGGTTGCTTTTCTTTATCATATGACCAGTTTAGAGAAGTATGGAATCATTTTTAGTTCACGAGGAATTTTTAGAGTCAAGTGGACAAATTTTTTCTGGACTATGATACTAATCAAGTTAGAATGAGAGAATTTATACAGGGCATGAGTATTACTAGTCAACAAGTAGATGCCCTCTATGAGTATCATAAGATCCTGAGTTAGACTCCAAGTTTTCCCAGCTTTCCCATTGGATGTTCATGCAGACCTCCTTTCCCTCGTCCACCTCCACCACCATATTGATTTCATCGGGACGATGAAAAGTTTAAGTCTGGGGGGAGGGGGTGGTTTGTAACCTAAAATTTTTTGCATTTTTATTTCCGCACTTTCAATTTGTTTTTGTTTTTGTATTTGTTTTTGTATTTGTTTTACTTTGTTTGGATTGTTTTTGACAGTCACTTGACTGTCTTTTGAAAAATTTTGTGGCATTCCCATAGAAGAAAACATCAATCCTCACTTTTATGCTTGTTCAAAAGCAAAATTGTTAGCACATTCTTTATCTTAATTCATGATATTGTAAATGATGCTAGTATGTTTAGTGTACCTCTTTTCTCTATCTTGAGTAGCATGATGTGAGCTAAGTATCATATAGAAATAAGTTTGAGTTTTGGATTAACTTTAAGGATCTTACCTTCACTTCACTTAACTTGAGCTTGAATAGTTGATATCATTGAAATATTCATGATTCATCCTATTTGTTTAGTGATTGGTTTCCATGGTGATTTCTCAAACTTCATTTTGGTTACTGGATGAGGCTCTAATCTTGAAAGCTCATTTGAAAAAATCAAAGTATCCCAACTTCTGTGCCTATGAACTTATGTGTTTAAGTGTTGCACAATGCAATCATTTAGTGAAAAAAAGGTGCATGATAAAAAAAAAAAGAAGAAAAAAGTGTGTTGAAAAAAAAGGGATATAAAAAAATAGTTGTCGTGAGTGGAAACTATCAAGTCACCCCTTTGAAACTGAGTTAGGTTACTGGGAAAATGACTTCTATGGTTCTTCTGATATCGAGCATGCCTTTGAGACCCTGGGTTGATTGAGAAATATGAGCCAAGTGTGTGGCAGGTAAGTGCCTATCACCGGAAACATTAGGAACTTAATGTGATGACGACTTGACTAGGACAAAGATTGAAACTTGAAGGGTTTTGAGTTACTTATTTGCACCGTGCACAGGAGACTTATGCTTATGCCATGCTTGGTTTGTTTCTATGATCATGCTTATTAATGAAACTTTTAGATAGAGTTAGGAAAGTGCATTAAGGATTATGATGTATTATTGAATATATGAATCTTGATTGCAACATTTTGCTTGAGGACAAGTAAAAGTCTATGTATGGGGGTGTGGTGTGCGTAGATTTTATACACTTGTTTAGCATATTTTGATGTGCGTTCTTATGTTTTATACATGCTTTATCTATGTACTTTCATGTTCCTTGCTTTGCTTTTAGCATAAATACTTTTCTTTGTCCAGAGATATGCTTTTGCATGTTTTATGCATTCAAGAGTCAAATTTGGAGAAGAATTGATGTCTGTGGCTGATTCTACAATCAAACGGAGGGAAAACAACTTTGGCAATGAGTACCACACAACCCTACAAAGGGGAATGGCCCTGGCCGTGTGGTCATGACAAGGCCATGTAGCATCGGCAGTAAGGGAGAATGCCTTGGTTGTGTGAAGCTACACGGCCGTGCCTCCTTCTCCAGCCAGCTAGTGAACGACCGTGTATGGTTACATGGTCATGTAACCTTTCCAGTGACAGAGATTTCCCTGGCTATGTAAGATTACACGGCAGTGTAGCTGTTCCAAAACCGAAGAATGGCATGGTCGTGTGTGCCACACGGCCAGAGGCAAGAATTGACCAGGCCGTGTGGTTTCACACGGCCGTGTAAACAAGCAGAAGGGGGACATGGCACGGTCGTGTGAGGATCCCTCGGCCGTGTGACTTTGGCCGAGAGGAGAAACGCCCTGGCCATGTGGATCTCACATGGTCGTGTCTTGGGTCGTGTGGTGCCCAAATGCCCTCCTCTATATATAGAGCTTCTTCCCCTTTGAAAGGGGGAGGCTCTCCCTTTGGGGAGATTTGTTCTTGGGCGAATTTCTAGCCATCAGAAGGAGATTTTTTTCCAAGATTTGACTCCAAGAGTGTAGGATTAGTTCCGAAGATCACTCATCGTATCGAGATAAGCATTCCCTTCTACTTTCTTGGTTTAGATCAGGATGTCTTTAATCTTCTTGTCTTCGATTCTTTCCTCGGTTTCTATGGGGTAGATTCTTTGTTCTAGGAAGGAGGGAGTATTTGTGATGTAATTTGATGTAAGATTCATGGATTTGCTATCTTCTTGATTCAAGGATATTGTATTATTTTGTATCAATCAATCTTCTATGGATTGTTATGTTTTTGTGCCAAATTACCATTCTTGATTGGTTGTTTGTATTTCTTGTGGAATCTTGCCGAGGAATTCGCTAAATTGTATGTCGAGGGGTGTCATGACAGGCTGCCCCGCTCACGGACCTTTTAGGGAATCACCTTTAGGGATAAAGCAAGAACATACAAAGAAGTAGGACAGATTGATATGCTTAATTCTATATCTTAAGGTGAATTGATTAGTAATGTGTTTCTATGTCGTATGACCGAGGGGCGTTGTGACAGGGCTGCCCCGCTAACGGACTTCATAGGGATCATAACTCTTTGATTACTTAGGGTTTAGATTTGAGTCCTTGATCGGTGTCTTCTATAGAAGATAACCGATGACTTCTTATGAATACGTTACAATTGAGGACAAGGTTTGCTAGATTACATTACATTGATGAGTATCACAAATATACCAAGACTCCTAGAACCTTTATTAAACTAAATTTTTGCATTTAACCCTTACATCTAATCTTTAGTTGTAAATAATCTTTTAATCGTTTATTTAGCTAAGTCTCCTTTAAGACATCTTTAGTGATTATAACCAGTCCCTGTGGATACAATATCTTTTATTATTATTGACAATGTAACCATACACTTGCAGTTCGTAACACACGTGGGTGCTCGCTCGACCTACAGTCGACTTGTGAGATACTAAGAATATTGTATACGGCTAAATGCCTTCATGTTCGGCCGGGTTTTGCCTGGTCGAGCATGTATGAGCACGGGGGTACTCACTTGGCCTGCGGTCGACTTGTAAGATACTGAGAATATTATATAAGGCTAAATGTCTTTATATTCGGGCGGGCTTTACCCGGATGAGCATTTACAAGCACGTGGGTGCTCGCTCGGCCTATAGTCGTTCGATGAGATACTGAGAATATTGTATAAGGCTAAATGCCTTCATGTTTGGGTGGGTTTTGCCCGGTCGAGCATGTATGAATGCATGGAGCTCGGGCGGTCTTTGCCCATCTGAGCATATATGTGTGCCTAGATATTCGCTCGGTCTGCAGTTGGCCGACAATATATCCTTCCTACCTCTTTTAATATGATCCCCTCTTTCATTCGCTCGGCCGATCTATCATAACCCGTATCACTAGCCTCTCCTTCAAGTCTGGTCGAAGGAGGTATAGCCGATTGACTAGACCTAAGTCTATTTTTGTCCTCCTGTTATTCTCTGTAGTGATCCCATGACACTTGCTATAATGATCCTATGACACTTGCTACAATGATCCCGTGACACCTCCAGCAAGTTAAATAAGTGTGTGATCCTACCTTCTACAACATCAAGCTTTGCTCTTTTTTGTTTCACTTCTTCTCTAAAGATTTTATTAGAAGTTATGGCTTCAGATCTTCCCCCCTAGGATCAACTGTTATTTGAGAAGGAGAAATCGTTAATTGAGGCTATGCGAGATTTGGATCTACAACATTCACATTAAAGAGAGCTAGAGATACGTTTGTTGGTAGCTCAATCTCAAATTTGGTCAGAAAGGGCTTTGCGGGACAAAGCTTATCTAGATTTGAAGCAAAAGACTGAGGAGTTGGATGATCTAAAAGTCCAGCATGCTTCAGAGATAACCGTTCTAACCAGAAAAGTTCGTGTAGATGGTTTACTAATATCTCAACAACAACAAGTCTTGGACTAGTAGAAGGCTAAGATGGATCTTCTACAAGATGAGTTGGATCAGATTAGACTAGAGATGACCTCTTAGTCACATGTTTCGGAGGGTGAATCATACAAGCGCCAGAGGACAGGATGAGCTTCTCTCTTTTTTCCGGGCTATCACTTTATTGCCCGCCCATACCTAGGATGGGAAGAATAATCAGGTGGTTCCAAATAAAAGTTAAATTATGTTGGATGACAAATTTCCCCATCGGTAATAATATCGGGTAAAATTTATTTTCATCCCACAGAACATGATAATGAGTCGGTTTACTCATCCCTTGCATTTCTAGAATTGGTTCGGGTTATCACTTTATGACACTCCCCTACTTGAAATGGGTGGAACAATTCAATAACTCTAGGAAGAGAAGTCAGTAGAAGTTTGTTTATTTGTTGTATTTGTTTGTAGAAGTTCAAGAGTTATGATTGTAACATTACTAATGTCAATGTAAAGTTTTGTGTTTTTGTTTGCTTATGCTATTTAACTTACTAAGTGTCCCTTACGATTGGTCGTGTGAATATTAGTCGAATGAGGGATCTTATGCGTATGTCCGACCGAATATGAGTCCGACCGGACTTACTTGTTCGGTCGGGATTACAATAAATTAGGACCTTTTTCTTACTTACAAGTTTTGTTTATTCATCTATGTTTTAAGATTGGCGCAATTTTTCAAAGTAGTCTTACTGGTAATTGATCCTTTAATGGAAAGAGAATGTTCGAAGATATGGCGGTTCAGTGTGTGATTCGATTTGTTCTTGAAGGGTGCTAGAATTCCGTTCAGTTTAAATTTCCCTGTACAAAAAAATTGTACAAGAACATAACTTTTCTTAGCAACCCGCATATTCGATCAAACATGTGTTTGATCAATCAAGCAAGTTCTTGAATGATCAAATCACTCCTTGATCGAATTACAAGATCACTGGCCTCTTATGTTGGTATTCAAAATCGATATGCAAAATCGATACAAAGAAAAACGAAACTAGATACGCAGCAGAATTAAAGAACTAGCTGTACCTTTTCTTTGTAGCTAAATACCTCTTGATCTTCTGCCGTATTCCTCTTCACTTCTTGAACGTCGTGTGGGAGACGATCTACCAAGAACAAAACCACCCTCCTTCTCTTCTCTTCCAAAACGTCGGCTACAAAAGGAGGCTCTAGGAGGGGGCACCTTCTAATCTTCTTCCTTCTATTCTTCCTTCTCTTCTTCTTCTTCTCCAATCCACCACCCACCAAGGAAAAGAGGGGTGTCGGCCCTTGTTAGAAAGGAGGAGGTGCCGACCCTTGTTATGGAGGAGGAGGGGCGCCAGCCACAAGGAAGAGATGTGGCCGGCCCTAGGTTGAGATGTGGTCGGCCCTAACAAGGGAGAGAAGGGGCGCCGACCACAAGGAAGGGAGAAGAGGTGAGCAAAAATTATAAAGTTAGATTTTAGGAGCCACCACCTACTCCTTTTTATAGGCTTGTCATCGGTTACAAAGAAAGAAAAATAATAGAATTCTGTTTAGAAAAAATCTCTCTTTCTATAACCGAATTCTGTTTAGAAAAAATCTCTCTTTCTATAACCAAGTTAAACCAAACCAAGTTAAGTTAAACCAAACCAAGTTAAGTTAAACCAAACCAAGTTAAGTCAAACCAAACCAAGTTAAGTTAAACCAAACCAAGTTAAGTTAAACTAAAACAAGTTAAACTAAACCTAGTTAAACCAAACTAAGTTATGGATGGGTGGATGCGAGGCTTTATATAGAGGCTACAACAGGGACTTAGAGGAGGAATTGGTTTAGGACTCTTGATGGGCTTGGGCTTCTTGTGTTTGGCCCGAGCACCCAACCCAAGTCCATAAATAATAACTCATACCACTAAAGGGTTATTATTGAACTATCACACCAATCCCATATTACAATATGAGCTCCTTCTTATCATGAGTGTATTAATCTCTACGTGTTTAAGATATCGTATGCCCGTTAATTAAATGAGTTACTGACAACTCAATTAATTAACATCTGATTCCAAGAGTAGTACCACTCAACTTTATTATCATACCAGACTAAGTCCACTTGCAGGGTTTATATGATAATCTTTATGAGCTCCTCAAGGGGGCATCATCAACCTAAATAATTAGGACACAGATTCCTTCTATAATCAACAAGACACCATATAAACAGTACTATTTTCCAATTCATCAGACCTATTGATTTAACGAATAAATTGTTGGATCAAAAAGAATTTAGATATCTCCACAATGGCATGATAATGCCCACTTTGGGCCTAAACCCTCATCGGTTTTCTCTTGGGCTCTACCCAAAAGGTCTCATACCAATGGAGATATCTTTCTCTTATAAACCTATGATCTTTCCCATGTGTTTTCAATGTGGGACTATGTTTGCAATCTCGCAACCCTAATAATCCCCCCCCCCCTTAAACAAAGGAGCAAAGTCTCCCTAACGTCCGATCCTCAACCCACTAGGACTTCCTGCCCCTCAGTCCACCCAACCTACTAGGACTTCTTGCCCCTCGGTCCACCCGACCTACTAAGACTTCCTGCCCCTTGGTCCATCTGACCTACTAAGACTTCCTTGCCTAGCCGTAACTAGGACTTCCTGCCTAATGTCTGGTTCTCTTGATCCAGACATAGGAGCCCCCACTTCTTTAATCGAGGTCAATATTCCACCCACATGGTTTGATTGGACCATGACTCTTGTGCACAGTCGGTGGTTAGTCCTTCTGGCAGTCCGAGCTCTGATACCAATTGTTGGATCGAAAAGAATTTAGATATCTCCACAATGACATGATATTGTCCACTTTGAGCCTAAGCCCTCTTGGGTTTGCTCTTGGGCTCTACCCAAAAGGCCTCATACCAATGGAGATATCTTTCTCTTATAAACCCATGATCTTTTCCATGCGTTTTCAATATGGGACTTTGTTTGCAATCTTGCAAACCTAACATAAATCTCACCCATTGATAAGTTAAAGAAATAAATACTAAGTATACGTGCTTGTTATTATATAGGGATTAAGAGAACACACATCCATAATAACAGAGGTCCTGTTCTTTTATGTAGTTAGTACAAATCGAACAACCTCAAACGGTCTTGCTCAATACATGCATAGTGTACTAGTGTAATTGTATAGCCA
This sequence comes from Zingiber officinale, assembly GCF_018446385.1. NCBI lineage: Eukaryota > Viridiplantae > Streptophyta > Magnoliopsida > Zingiberales > Zingiberaceae > Zingiber > Zingiber officinale. The sequence continues at coordinate 110,378,642 of NC_055987.1, read as the reverse complement.
AGACAGACTAATACCAAATTACACTACAACCATTCCAATGGTTTGTCCCAATTCATCTTGGTTGTGAGCTACTATTTATAATTTATAAGGAACCAATAACATGATCTTCTGTGTGACGCCACACACCATGTTATCCATAATATAAATTAAATAGACAACTGTATTGACATATATATAAATATAAAATGTAGACATTTGATCAAAGTGATTCTCATTTCAAAATATGTCAAAACAGATGTTCAAACAAAAGCTAGGCTTATAATATACATCCCAACAATCTCCCACTTATACTAAAAGACTATGCTGCCATAAATGCTGTCATACATCTGATTCCCATCCCTTCAACATACCTATCAAAAGATCCCGCCGTAAGGACCTTAGTGAAAGGATCTGCCAGGTTATCTGCTGATGTAATCTTGGCGACAACATCCTCTCCTCATTTTATGATGTCTCGTATCAGGTAGTACTTACGCTCAATATGTTTACTTGCCTTATGGACTCGTGGTTCCTTTGAGTTTGCTACTGCACCACTATTGTCACAATAAATTGTGATAACTTTGGGCAAACCAAATATCACATCTAAGTCCATCAAGAAGTTTCTAAGCCATACAGCTTCTTTGGCTGCCTCAAAGGCTGCCACATACTCAGCTTCCATAGTGGGGTCTGAAACGTATTTCTTCTTAACACTCCTCCATGCTATTGCTCCACCTCCCAAAGTAAACACATACCCCGAGATTGACTTACTACTGTCCCTATCTGATTGGAAGTCAGAATCTGTGTAACCCACAGGGAGCAAATCATCTGCCTGGTAAACCAGCATATAATCTCTAGTCCTTTTTCAGGTACTTTAATATATGCTTTATGACAGTCCAATATCCCGATCCTGGGTTACTTTGATATCTGCTAACCATGCACATGGCAAAATAGATATCCGGTCTCGTACATAGCATCGCATACATTAGGCTTCCTACAACCGAAGCATAAGGAACTGCCTTCATCTCCTCTATCTCCTTTAATGTCTTAGAACATATCTCTTTAGATAAAGGTACTCCATGCTGAAAAGGTAGAAAACCTTTCTTGGAGTTTTGTATACTAAAACGAGCTAGGATAGTATCAATGTACGAAGCTTGGGATAAGCACAACATCCTTTTCTTGTAATCCCTTATTACTTTGATCCCAAGAATATGTCCACATTCTCCCAAGTCCTTCATATCAAACTGCTTGGACAACCATACCCTTACGTCTGACAACACTTTGACATTGTTGCCAATGAGCAAAATGTCATCTACGTATAGTACAAGAAATACCATCATATTTTCGTCACTTTTCTTGTATACACAAGACTCATCCGGACACTGAATGAATCCATAAGACTGGATCACTTCATCAAACCAGATGTTCCAAGATCTCGAAGCTTGCTTTAGTCCATAAATAGACCGATTGAACTTACATACAAGATGCTCTTTGCCCTTCGCAATGAATCTCTCCGGTTGCTTCATATAGATGTTTTCTTCAAGACTTCCATTAAGGAAAGCTGTCTTGACATCCATTTTCCAATCCTCATAATCCATATGAGCAGTAATAGATAAAAGAATCCGGATAGACTTAATCATGGCTACTGGCGAAAAAGTTTCCTCATAATCGATTCCCTCTTTCTGAGTATACCCCTTCGCAACAAGCCTCACTTTAAAGGTTTCCACCTTCCTGTCTGTTCCTCTTTTTCTTTTGTAGACCCATTTACATCCAATGACTTTTACACCACTTGGTGGTTCTACAAGCTCCCAAACCTGATTAGAATGTATAGATTCTATTTCAGAGTTCATTGCATTTTTCCAAGATGTTGCATCTTTATCTTGGAGTGCTTCATCATATGTCCAGGGATTAGCTTTATGTTCACCAGGGATTAAGTCTGAAGACTCTCCAAAAAACATGAATCTATCAGGTCGCCTAATAACCCTCCCACTACGATGAGACACTACCTGTAATTGTGCATCATTCATGACATGTGTTGCAGTTACTTGTGGTATCTCATCTTGTATCGTTGGTACTAAAGTAGAAGTGTTCTCTCTTATTTCCTCAAGAATAATTTTACTCATGGGCTTATGGTTCATTACATAGTCCTCTTCTAAAAATCAGGCATTGGTGCTAACAATGACCTTCTGATCTTTAGAACTATAAAACAACCGCCTTTCGTTCCTCTAGGATAACTCACAAACAAGTGAACTTCTGTATGTGATTCCAATTTATCAGTGTCTCCTTTCAGCACATGTGCTAGACTATCCTAAATTTGAATGTGTTTCAAACTAGGTTTATGCTCATTCCACAATTCTATGGGAGTAGAGGGTACTGACTTAGAAGGTACCAAGTTCAGAATGTACGCCGCTGTTTCCAGAGCATATCCCCAAAATGAATTTGGTAATTCTGAATAACTCATCATTGATCTAACCATTTCCATAAGTATCTTATTCCTTCGTTCTGCCACACCATTCTGTTGGGGTGTACCATGTGCAGACAATTGGGATTGAATCCCGACCTCTGATAAGTAACTCCTAAACTCTCCTAAGAGGTACTCTCCACGATCAGACCGTAGTGTCTTGATACTTTTACCATGACATTTCTCCCCATCGGCCTTGTACTCTTTGAACTTATCAAAGCACTCAGACTTGCGGCGCATCAAGTAAATGTACCCATATCTCGAATAGTCATCTATAAAAGAGATAAAATATTCAAAATCACCTCTTACCTGGATAGTCATAGGCCCACACAAATCAGAATGAACCAATTCCAACACTTCTTTGGCTCTATACCCCTTTACCTTAAAAGGCCTCTTGGTTATTTTCCTTCCAAGTAAGAACTCGCAGGTTGGAAAGTTTTCCACCACCAATGAACCCAAATGTCTATAGACTATTAACCTTTGAATCCTACTCAAGTTAATATGACCCAACCTTAGATGCCAAAAATATGTTTGCTTCATTTCTGAAGGTTGTTTTCTCTTATTAGAATTAGAAGATGTGTTATTAATTTTCATTTGTTGCATCATGGGAGTTATTGGATTAAGAGTATACAAATTGCCAACCAACGTACCAAAACAGATAACCACCCTATTTTTCTTTACAACCACTTTGTCATCAAAAGAACCAGAATATCCATCCATAAATAATTTAGAAACTGAAATCAAGTTCTTTCTTAAACATGGTATGTAAAGATAATTTTTCAAAGTCAAAGTTTTATTCCTATCAAAAGATAAATAAACATCTCTCACTGCAACAGCCACCACTCTTGTAGCATTACCCATGTAGACGGTGATTTCCCCTTCATGTAGTCGTCGGGCTTCCTGAAACCCCTGCAATGAATTGCAGACATGATAAGTGGCTCCCGTATCTACACACCAGGTACCGGTAGATAACACCGCTAAATATGTTTCAACAACTAATGAATAAGATATACCTTTATTGTTCTCCTTTCTGGCAGCCCGATTCTAGTGTCCGAAGAGTTTCTTGAGATTGAGCATCATGTCATAGGCAGTGAGTAAGGCCTGATGCTGATGTTGCAGCACATTTGACATAGAAGCCAAAATGTAACACCGCGCCATCTCATCTGCCTTGACCAATTTCCTATGTCTCTCTATCTCCTCTTCACTAGAATCCTTATCAGGCACGCTAGGACAAACCTCAAGAAGTACAAACTTATATTCTTCAGTAGTTAAGACAATGTCCAAGTTTCGTTTCCAATAAATATAATTTGGACCAGTAAGTTTATTTTATTTTAAAAATAACAGCAAGAGGATTGAAAGCCATTTTGAAATCTTGATAATCACAAAATAAAATATTTGGTCAAAACTTTAGAATTTAAAATAATATTGATTCCTCAAACAATATAATTTAAATTCACCAATACCTCAAAACACCGTGAATTTCGTATGTCATGATAGTGTGGACATATACTAATTCAAACATTTGTAAGAGGAGGTTTTACCCATTAATTTTATTATCTTATCAACCTAACTTTATGACAAATAAAATTAATAGTTTGTTCATCTTTGGTCACACAAATAATAGCAGTGACTCCGATGGGGAGGATACTATTAAATGCGCCTAAGTGTATACCATTACTTGATACTTAGTCCATTAATTAGGATTGTGCCCCTTCAGATGGAGAATATCATACATACCTAAATAATTTCCTATAATCATCCATAGAGGAAGTTTGATCTAGTGATCTGCAAACAAACTCATCTGATATGGAGGAAGGCACTCAAAGTCAACGCGCAAGTTTGAATGCATCACTTACAAAACAGTAATAGAGACCGTAGAATTTAAATAATCTCTCTCTCACTTAGTTATTTAAATTGAGAAATTTTAACATGCACACACATCACAACACATAGCATCATAACACATAAAACAACATATAAAGGCAATAAATATGAAAATAAAATTTTCAACTATTATGGCCTTATCCAACGCTGTCCTCCAACATGTCGCCAATGGATCATTGTCCTCCAATGTACCGCAAATGGATCAAGCCATCACGTCTATCTCGCTTCCTTCTCTGCCGCACCTCCGGTCCTCAAAATAGTACCACGCATAGCAAAGATACATGCTGTAACAAAAAAATAAAATTTTACATTTATCGATCCTATATTCTGTAAAGGAATTTACATGTAATCTAGATTGAACAGAATGTAAAAATAATAATAATAATATGACAACCGACCGCATTTAATTATTACAATCATGCACACACAACAACCTCGACATGCTCGAGGATTCAAATCGCAGACAAGCACACAAAAAGCCATAATAGTTGGATCTAGGATGTCTACAACCACAGAGTTAATCTTTCTTGCACATCCTACTATTATCCGACCTAAACTTATGTATGAACAGTGCATAATTTAACCGAAAACCAATCACACATAACCAGAAAACTTGCTTTGATACTACTTGAAGGGCGCTGAAATTCCGTTCTGTTTAAATTTCTTTGTACAAAAAAATTGTACAAGAATAGAACTTTTCCTAGCAACCCGCATATTCTATCAAACATGTGTTTGATCAATCAAGCAAGTTCTTAAATGATCAAATCACACTTTGATCGAATTACAAGATCGCTGGCCTCTTGTGTTGGTATTCTAAATTGATACACAAAATCGATACAAAGAAAAATGAAACTAGATACGCAGCAGAAGTAAAGAACTAGTTGTACCTTTTCTTTCTAGCTAAAGACCTCTTGATCTTCTGCTATATTTCTCTCCTCTTCTTAGACATCGTGTGGGCAACGATCTACCAAGAACAAAACCACCCTCCTTCTCTTCTCTTCCAAAATGTCGTCTACAAAAGGAGGCTCTAGGATGGGGCACCTTCTAATCTTCTTCCTTCTCTACTTCCTCGTCTTCTTCTTCTTCTCTAATCCACCACCCACCAAGGAAAAAAGGGGCGCCGATCCTTGTTATGGAGGAGGAGGGGCGCCGATCATAAGGAAGAGATGTGCCCGACCCTAGGTTGAGATGTGGCTGACCCTAGCAAGGGAGAGAAGGGGCGCCTGCCACAAGGAAGGGAGAAGAGGTTTGGGAAAATTAGAAAGTTAGGTTTTAGGAGCCACCACCTGCTTCTTTTTATAGGCTTGCCGTCGGTTACAAAGAAAGAAAAATAATAGAATTCTGTTTAGAAAAAATCTCTCTTTCTATAACCAAATTCTGTTTAGAAAAAATCTCTCTTTTTATAACCAAGTTAAGTTAAACTAAACCAAGTTAAGTCAAACCAAACCAAGTTAAGTTAAACCAAACCAAGTTAAGTTAAACTAAACCAAACCCAGTTAAACCAAACCAAGTTATGGATGGGTGGATGCGAGGCTTTATATAGAGGCTACAACAGGGACTTAGAGGAAGAATTGGTTTAGGCCTCCTGATGGGCTTGGGCTTCCTGTGTTCGGCCCGAACACCCAACCCAAGTTCATCAATAATGATCCATACCACTAAAGGGTTATTATTAAACTACCGCACCAATCCCATATTATAATATGGGCTCCTTCTTATCATGAGTGTGTTAATCTCCTCGTGTTTAAGATATAATATGTCCATTAATTAAATGAGTTACTGACAACTCAATTAATTAACATCTAATTTCAAGAGTAGTACCACTCAACTTTATTATCATGCCGGACTAAGTCTACCTGCAGGGTTTACATAATAATCCTTATGAGCTCCTCAAGGGGACATCATCAATCTAAATAATTAGGACACAAATTCCTTTTATAATCAAGAACACACCATATAGACAATACTATTTCCCAACTCATCGGGCCTATTGATTTAACGAATAAATCTCACCCATTGATAAGTTAAAGAAATAAATACTAAGTATACGTGCTTGTTATTATATAAGGATTAAGAGGGTGCACATTTATAATAACAGAGGTTCTGTTCTTTTATGTAGTCAGTATAAATCGAACAATCTCAAATGGTCCTGCTCAATACACACATAGTGTACTAGTGTAATTTTATAGCCAAAACAGACTAATATCAAATTACACTACAACCGTTCCAATGGTTTTTCGCAATCCATCTTGGTTGTGAGCTACTATTTATAATTTATAAGGAACCGATAACATGATCTTCTGTGTGGCACCACACACCATGTTATCTAGAATATAAATTAAATAGACAACTGCATTAACATATATATAAATATAAAATGCAGACATTTGACTAAAGTGATTCTCATTTCAAAATATTTCATAATAGATGTTCATACAAAACTAAGCTTATAGTATACATCCCAACAGTTCTGTCTATCATAAATGCCCCTTCTTGGGCGAGCACCACGCTTCCTTCTTTCTCCCATTTTCCAAGTAACTCCTTGTATGTTTTTCGTTCATGTCTTATCACACATTCTCCTTGGCAAATCAACGACTATTCTCTATCAGCCCACTTTATTTGTACGGTGATCCTTAGATTATCCTAAAACCCTAAATCCTTTTTAACCTTTCGCTATTCATCTTCTTCCCATTACTTTTTGGCGATTCCTTTTTTTTTCGATTTCCTTTGGTGACTCGCGCTTCTTCATCTCCCCTATTTTCCTTTTGTGACCTTTTCTTTCTTAGGATTCAGTAAGTTATTTACTTTCTAAGTATTTCAATTTCTGAACATGGTTGAAGAATCTTTACTCCCTCGGTATACTCAAATCTGTTCTTCCTTCACCTCCACCAACCAAACTTCTATCCACTCTCGGTATGAAATCCTTGAAGAATACCATATTAGGGTTCCACCACCTGATGCTCACCCTTATCTTCCTCCCGATGATTGTATCACCTTTTTTAAGGATCAACTAGTTGCGACTTTACGCTTTCCTATTCCAACATTCTTGGTAGATATTAGCCAGTATTTTGGTATTCCTCTTCAACAATTTGCCCCAAATACTTTCAGATACCTATGTAGATTGTGCATGGTGTTCCGCCTTTTTTAGTATACCTCCTACTCAAAATTTTTTTATGTTTTCTTATCGCAAGAAATCAGAACTAGGGGTCTTCCTCTTCCAATCTCGCCCAAAAATGGTATTCTTTGAAGAAATACCTTTTTCTATCAAAGGATGGAAATCCTATTTTTTCTTTGTTAAATTTCCCAGTCTTGTTGGGTGGTCTACTAAATGGAAGTCTTCTCTTCCCCCTCTCCTTGATGTAAGGGAACTTCATCAACAATCTATCTTTTCTGAATACTCTAAGAAATTACTAGGTCATCGCTTTTATATTCATCAGTGGATACGCGATGACCTCTTATACCTTTTTGGTTTAAGCCCTATTCAAAAGAGCCTGTAATACTCTTTTGGTAAGCTTCAAAATTCCTAGCTATCCCTCCTTTACTGAGTAAAAATAATTTTTTGTGTATTACAGTGGATACTCTGTATAGAGCTTTGGTTGATAATGCAATCCATCTAGATGATGAGGTAGTGTTAGCTAAGGAGCGAGAACTCAGAGCGGAACTTAATGTTGCAGCTCCAATATCTGATACTCTTCTACCTGAGTGCTCTAATCAACCAACCCTTGTTCCTAGCTCTTCAGTTACTCTTGAGGAAGCATCCACTAGCATACCTCCAGAAGACATTCCTCAAGAGACACAAGAACAGGAACTTGAGGCGGCTCCTACAAGAAAATGCCCTGGGCATCGCTTGACCCTAGCACCCTGACCCAAAAAACGGGTTGTTTCTACCTTTGAAGAGACAACTACAGGAGATATTAACCTCCTACTCTAGAGTAGACTCTCTCTTCTTTATATCCTACCCTTGCTTCTTCTTCCTCTCACTTACTGGAAGATTCTCCACTTCCGAGTGTTGGCTTTAATCCTGCCTTTATGATGAATCTTCCTGAGTCAACTTCTCTACCACCTTCAGTAATCGAGGGTTCTCCTATTCTTATTTTTTCCCCTCCTCTTCATAGCTCCTTATCATCCTCTTCCATGTCTATTCCTACCTTCCCAATATTATTGGGAGGTTCTTTAATGACAACATGGTCAGAGGCTTGTAAGGACATTGAGAAACTCACTCCTACTGAATGGGCTGATCAATCTTCTTTTGAGGAAACTAAGGTAACATATTCTTTCTACATTTGCTTTTATTAATGCATTCTAATGATAACCTTTGGACTACGGTGGATCGCCAATATGAATATGCACTGACACATGTATGAACTAACCCAAGAAGTGGCCAAGCTAAGGTTACAAGCTCCTGAGACCTCCTCCTCTCAAGCCTCTAAGGAATTGTCTCGCCAGCTACAAGAAACTCGTCAACTTCTCGAGGCTGAACTCCTAAATTCCATTAAATGAAAAGCCTCTTTAGAAGATTTTGAATCCAAATTCAAGGTTGAGACCCTTCTTCGTACTGAACTAGCGTCCAAAGTGGATACATATGCTGGCGAGAATACTCAGTTGTTATCCCAGCTGCAAGCATTGAAGGTGGAATTAGCTGCTAAGGATGTTGTTCTAGAATCTAAGAATTCTGAATTAACTTCCCTAGGTTCATCCTTAGCTTCAATCAAAGCAGAGCTGACCTCTAAGGAGCTTGAATCAAAAGCCTTCCAAGATGCTTTAGTAGCCTATTAGGCAGGGGAAGTTGAGCGATTTGAAAAGAGGACAAGAACCCTCCTGGAATCTTCTGAGTTTAACGCTCCTATTGCTACCTGCATCGCCAAAGCTTTCACTCATGGGGCTGAGGGAGGTATAAGGCAACTAAAAAAGAAAGGGATGCTGGTTTCTGATCCAATTGCTAACTTCCTTGACCGTCGGGAACTACTTGCTACAATACCCCCCGACCTGTTCCCTAATTTGCTTTCAATTTGTGTTTTCACTATAGAACAATCCTGAATGTTAATTTTTTCGTAAGATGTTATAATCATGCATTTCTCTTTATCATTTTCTATGTTTAGTGAACATTCAGCAATTTTATATGGCTTTTAATATTGGCTTTGATTGGCGGGGTTTTATTGTCGGAGAGTTAAGTTATTTATTCAGAAATGTTTTGTCATCTTCATAATTATCATTTATTTATTTAACAACTTTTGCTTTGATTTTTGTAACTATACAAAATTATTCCTATGTTTAATTTCATCTATGTTTAATATTCAATCAACTATCAGTGATCAATCAAATTTCTCTTTATGTCATTTAAATTTAATATTCATTCGATCGTTAACAACTAACCGAATTCACTTGTATGTTTAATACCATACCTGGTCGATCATTAATAACTGATCAACTTTTCCTATATACTTAATATTATCCTAATTTAATATTTTGTCGGCTATGGGTGGCCGCTCAAGTTTACTCATATGCCTTAACATTGTTCACTACTCGGTCTGTTCTTGATGACCAATTGGGTTTATTTATATGTTTGCTTTAAAATTCAATACACGGCTGATCATTAGTGAACGATTGAGTTTATGTTGTCATTTCCTCTGAATTTCATACCCGGCCGTGCCTTCGATGACGGGTCGAGTTTATATAATTTTTTAAATTAACTTGGAATTTTGATTAGCTAATGCTAATCGGCCAAACTTGTAATATAAGAAATCTTTTTCAGGCTCCCCAAACTTTTTATACTTAATCTCAGTAATGATTTTAACATCTCAGGAATACAATTTTTTGTATCGACTACCCATACTGTTCTTTTATTGATGACAGGCTTGCCTATGATGTTAGGTGTGTACTTATTTTACTATACTCACCGCCTCACTAGTTCATCCAATGACTCTTCTTTAATCTCACTTTTCTTATAATGTCAATCCAACGTTCCTACTTAAAACATTTGTTTCGATGCCCTACCCCTATCACGCCCCTGGTAGTCTCTGCTAGAGAAAATTTCGGTAACATCTCCCCTGTACGAGTGACAATATGAAATTTCCTACAATGCCCTCAGGGCCACATATACCTCGGCCAACACGGCCAGAACAATAATAATATATAACAGTACAAATATAGCAAACATTCATGCAGTTTAATAGTAGCAACTAAACATAAGAAGAGATAAGGAAATCATCGCAAAAATCCTACTCAACTACACCCATAAAATACAAATCCGATATCCTATTCAACTACACCCATAAAACATAAAACTCCAGCATACTTCCGAATGAAAACCCATCGTCAAATAACAAAACGTACAAGATCCAAATGTCAAGCTATAAGTCTGAAAAAAAACATAGTCTAAGACAATAAGTAAAACTCAAACTGTGCGAACTCGTCGCGATGCACAATGGTGGGGGACTAGCGACTGGAACCTCCTGAACAGCCTCAACCTGAAAATAGTAATAACGGGGTGTGAGTCCAACACTCAGCATATAACTAGTTGACATACATAGTAAATTATAACAAATAGCAATAACTATGCATACAGTCTTCTGATATAACATATAGAAAGTGCAAAACTGTAAGATAAGGAGTAACTGTACTAACCAAAACCTGGGTATAGGGATATCAAGGCCGTCAGACCCAAAGTATCATAAATCCTGTATGCATGTCAAACAATGCATCCATCTAATATGCAACATATAAAGTGCAACAACCACAAGCAATAAATGCAAATAATGCATATGATGTCAATAACATGTCATGGTCACTCCTGACGCCAGTCAGCCATCTCACACACGATGGTGAGACCGAGTGGGTAGGGCTGTGACAACCGTGCACTCTGTTGTCACTGCTCCTGATGAGTGACCAAGTGGACGGGATGCTGTCGGAGTACACCTATCCTCCTACCTCAAACATAGTGAGGGAGCGCAATGCTCTCATCTCCCGGTACGCGATGACGGGGAGGGATCCCTACCGGCTACCACGCTGCGTCACACTACCCATTAGCAGACTAACGGAGCCAAACAGAGCAACCTACTGCAACACACCCTGCCTGAATAAAAACCACTAACTCATGAGTGGTTGTGTGTGCAGACCCATGTAACTGGCGATGCGCTCAACAATAATGGAGCTAACTATCGCACAGCATGCAATCATGCGAGATGGTGCATGACACTAAGTATAGAAATATCCTGATCCTATCCCTCTCCATATAATGTGTACCAAGATATATGGATCAAATAATATGATCTAGGTACACATGTCAAGTAGGGTATCTAACCAGTCCAGTATATCATAGAGCATGGCATGTCACTACCTCTATAACATAAATAATAAATAGGTAACAAACAATACATGCTCGGAAATAAATAGTGACATGTCGATGCAGATATAATTATAATTATTACTACTTATTAAAATCTACTAAACATATCAACAAGACATATCAAAATAGATAGGTCAAGGTACACGCCTCCAATGTAGATCGAGCTAGACAACCTCTACGTCAAAGTGCTCGTCCCAAATCAATGTCATGTAATAACTACATTTAATTTAGCTACATATATATATCACATAGCTAAAATAATTTCTTAATTGCCAGAACCCTATTTCATTCATTTATTCTCGGCTAACTAACAAATCGGATCTAACCATAGCTTAGATTAGACCCGACCCTTTAACCCTAATTTCATATTATAAAATTAACTACCCACATAATTACCACTAAACAAATTCTAGATACAAGAACAAACCAACCTTACCTATAGTTGTTTGCTCTTGTATCAGCCCACTGCTGAAAATTGTAGTCGGCCCGAGAAAGTTGCTGATCTCCAAATCCAGTTCTCCAATTCAACCCTTTCTTTTTTCTTAGTCGATGAATCCCTGACGGAAGTCCACACCCACAACAGAGAATCAAGTCCAAATCCACAGCTAGGCAAGGCACTTACCTCTAACCAGTAGCCATAAATTTCCTCCGCAAGGATGAAGGAGTCCATGCTCTGATTAGGGGAAAATAGCAAGAATCGATCCAAAATCTTCCTCCTAGTGTAGAACAGGAAGAATGTCATGGATCAGAACATCAATAACCTGATTTTAAAAACCCAAACTTACCTTCAACCGAGACTTTTATCACAACAAGGAAAGGAAAATCAAAGATCCTTGGAACCCTAGTTGTCTCTTCACGCCGGCGATCAGGAGAAGGGGCGGTAGTGTCGCGAGCCCAGGGAGGAGGAAACGACCGATTGTGAACCCAACCTAGGGCTCAGGAAATCAGCCAAATCAGGCGGTGATGGCTCGGCGAGGGTGGAAGGAATTCAACTAGGAAATGACCTCGGCAGTGGCTGAGATCTCGGCGACGACAAGGCAAAGAGCAGAGGGGAAGGCGACAGTGTGGAAAAGGAGCTAGGGTTCAGCCGACGAGATGAAGAGGAAGGAGGAGAAGAAATCTGCCTAATCCCTCCTTTGTTGAGGCTTTATTCGAGTGAAAGAGGAAACACGAAGCGGCGCCGGTTTTGGGAAGAAGAAGAAACAGACGCCATCGCGGAGGAGCGGGGCGCGGTCGGGTGCGGAAACGGGGAAGAAAACAGCGATAATGAGAAAAAGAAATAAAAAATAGAAAAAGAAAAAGAATAATAAGAAAATAAAACTTTTCCTCGTTAAAATGGGGTAGTTAAAACAGGCTTTCCTGGGCCCCAATTTTTATCCTCGTAAACTCGTCATACGAGCTCTGAAAAATTCCCAGAAAATTTCTAAAAATTCCAAAAACTTCCCTTATGATTATTCGTCATTTTTCAGTATTTTAAAACCCCATCTTCTCAAGGGAAACTAGAAAAAAAATCCCTAATCCCTTCGTCTTCCTCCTCTCATCTGTGTTTTTCTTGTTCTTTGCTCTCCGTTAACTATTCTCATTTCTCTTATCTCTTTCTGTTGACAATGTCAACCTCTTATGAATGGCGCATCTAATGTGTTTCTGAGTTTTCTGAATTAGAAGCCTATGAGCTTCAGAGGAATTACAACTTCCCTTCATATATGGTCACTCCTAAGCATAAGGATCATCCCCATCTTCCTCCTCCAGCAAGCGTGGCGATTTTCTAGGAACAGGTTCTGTGTGGTTTTAGGCTTCCCATTCATCCTTTCTTTACTGATGTTAGTATATATTTTGAAATTCTTCTAAATCAACTCATTCCCAAATCATTTTTGATCGTGGTTCGTTTTATTATTATTTCCCGTTTACTAGACTTCCTCTTATCTGCTTGACTCTTCCACCATTTCTTGATTACCCACCAAGTGGAAGATGGTGTTATTAAATTCCAATCTCACCCAAAAACTCCCCTATTCTGTAGAATTCCTCCTCAAGGGGAATGGCGAGATAAAATTTTCTTTATGTGTCTTCCTTCTCCACCACCATATCCCATAGCTTGGTGTCGAGAGCACCCCCCTGTTTATACATTAGGCAATGTTTCGGAAGACCCTGCTCTCTGTTCTTCACTAGGGAAATTAAAGGGTGCAAAGTTTAATTTACCTTCCCTAATTGCCGAAGGCTTATTATTTGTTTTTGGTCTTAGCACAACAGAAGCGACCATGGATGTTGCCTTTGGTAAGATTATTCCTTTTACTCATGTTTTGAATTGTTTTTTGCGTTATTGTTAATGAAAATTCTTATTTTCTCTCCAGTTGAGGCTATTCTTCCTGCACTCATGTACAAGAATACTCGCTTGACGAGGGAAGCTTTAACTAGACTGGGTGAGGAACTGTTGAGAGATCATCCTCCCCCTTCTTCCCTTGGTCTACTATCCCCTTCTAAACAACCTCATGAGTCCTCCTATTGGATCATGAAAGTCGATAGAGGAGGGGGGGGGTGAATATCGATCGAAAAAATATTTAAGCGAGTATGCAGTGAAAAGATGAAAATACAACGCTAACATGAACCGTTTTACTTGGTTCGGAGCCTTGGTCGACTCTTACTCCAAGGCCCGCACTTGTTGAGTGCTTTTTTGGGCAATTACTAATAATTCACAAAGTTATTACAAAACCTAAGTATAGGAATTATTAGAAAGGAATACCGACAACACTGAAAAGAAAAACTTAAGCCTCTTGTTGTTGGAGTAGCTTCGCAGTGTCGCAGGAGCACAACACGGCAGAGCAAGCATTGGAAGATCTTGTTGTGAGTTGTTCTTTGCTCCAGGGCTCACCATCCTTATATAGGATGCTCCGGGCGCCCGGATCCCTTCCGGGCGCTTGGAGTGTGACGTAGTCCAGCCAACCATGAAGCTCCACGTGGTGAAGCGCGATGAAGATAATTTTTACATTCCAGGCGCCCGGATCCCATCCAGGTGCCCCGATCACTTTCGGGCGCCCGGATCACTTTTCTCCAAAAAACCCTTCTCCTGCAAGAAAGAGTTAGTCCGAGGCAAAATGCAAACTATATTACCTTGTAAAATAAAGTGTTAGCACAGTTGTAATAAACAAACAGGGTATTAATTAGATTCTGTCTCACCGAGACCATAATCTAGTCAAGATCTCAACTTAGAGTTCCGAAATGGTTCTAAGTTGGATCGGCGCCTAAGTTCCCTTCCCGAGAACGCGTCCACATAGTCACTCCCCTCCAGTGACTTACCTTAACTTACCTGCCAGATGTCCGGTCATTCCTTCGACCCGTCTGGACTTCGTGTCAGCTACCTGGTCCGCCCGTAGACCTAGCTGAACTTCCCTGCAACATTGAGTTAGCATAATAGATAAAAATAATGTTACCAGAATTCAATTATAACCTAGGGTTATCTCCCCCTAAGGTTGCCTAGCTTCACTCACTAGGACTTCCATTGCTTGGCTTCACTCACCAGGACTTCCTCCACCTAGCTTCACTCACTAGGGCCCGACTTCACTCACCAGGACTTCTGTTAGAGTGTATACTAAAAGCCTAGCTTTTGTAAACATTTATTTTAGAAATAAGAATCACATTGGTCAAATGTCTACATTTATATGCTAAGTGTAGTTGCTCAATCAATTTATATTGTAGATAACATGGTGTGTGGTGTCACACATAGAAGATAATGTTATTAGTTCTTTATAAATTATAAACAGTAGCTCATGACTAAGATAGAAAGGAACAAAACATTGGAATAGTCATAGTGTAATTAGGTATTAGTTTATCTTGACTGATAAATTACACTAGTACACTCTAAGTTTATTGAGCAGGATCATTTAAGGTAAGTTCTTTTTATATTGACTTAATAAAAGAACAAGACCTTAGTTATTATGCAAGTGTGTGCTCTTAATTCTAATATAATAACAAGCACATATTGTCACGCCCCAGAGGAGTCCCTGTCCGAGAAAATTTCGGCAGCATCTCCCCTGTACGGTGGACAATCTGAAACTTTTCTACATCCTCACATACCTCAGCCACAGGCGGCTGGAATAATAAAAACAATAAAAACACAACCACACATTCCACGCAGTTTATATAACAAGTAAACAGAAAGATAATACCCTGACTCAAAATCTACCCTACTCCACAACACTCGTAAAGCTCAAATCCTATGAACTCACCTCTTCTGCCATCCAGGCAGGCATGTAGTAGAATAAATCCAAATCCAAATCCATCGACATAATAAAATCCATACAATGTCCATAAGTAAAATAATCCAAAACATAACAAGTTCAAAACAGTCTAGAACAGAAAAGAAACCAAAAGAAAACCAATCATATCCTCGAGGTCTGTAGGGACCAGCAACTGGAACTCTCTCCTGACAGCATCAACCTGAAAATGTCAACAATGGAGGCGGGGTGAGTCCAACACTCAGCAGGTACAATTGATATGCAAAGTAAAGAAATAACACCTAGTACTAATCATGCGTACAGTCTCCTGATAAAAATAAAGATAAATGCAAACTGAAGTAGACAGGAGAGAATCTGTACTAACCAGGACCCGGTATAAGAACAAACAGTCCGAAAGGTATAGAAGACCTGTATGCATGTCAAACATAGGTATCCAAACAATATGCAACATATAAATGCAGCAAACACAATCACAAACAATAAATGCATCATGCATATGATGCCAATGTCATGGTCACCCCTGACGCCAGTCAGCCAACTCATAACAAAAGTGGGACCGAGTGGGTAGGGCTGTGACAAC
The DNA here is from genome assembly GCF_018446385.1 of Zingiber officinale. Lineage (NCBI taxonomy): Eukaryota > Viridiplantae > Streptophyta > Magnoliopsida > Zingiberales > Zingiberaceae > Zingiber > Zingiber officinale. Next base: position 110,362,173 of record NC_055987.1, on the reverse strand, counting down.
CGTGCACTCTGCATCACTACCCCTGATGAGTGACCGAGTGGACGGGATGCTGTCGGAGTACACACGTACTCCTACCCCAAATCATAAATGGGGGAGCGCAATGCTCTCATCTCCCGGTACGCTATGACGGGGAGGGATCTCTAACGTGCTACACGCTGTGTCACACTACCCATGAGCGGACCAACGGAGCACCGGAATAGCCAAATTGACGTGCTACCACGCTGTGACACGCTACCCATGAGCGTCACAACGGAGCACCGAACAGTGATGAAAACTGGCAAAGTGCTCAACAATAATGGAGCAATCTATCGCACAGCATGCGATCATGCAAATGGTGCATGTCACTAAAGCATGGTAATATACTAAACCAACCTCTGGACATATAACAATGGGCACCATAGTGAATAAATCATATCAAGGTATACTGATCAAATAAGGTATCAAACCTAGGTCCTGACATGGTAAAACATGGTTATATCACTACCCATGAGCATGTGAAATCACATAGGTATCAATACGAGATGCAAACAAACAATCAATCAAGCAGGCAACATGTATCGGGCAGTGATTAACCGAAACAAATAAGAAAACACAATTAATGCAAATTGTTAATTTCATTACTAAGCATATCAAAGACAATAAGTCAAAAGTACCCGCCTCCGAAAATAGAAAGGTCCAATCTGACTCCGAGATACTCATCTCGCGTCAAAGTCCTGTGTTAAATCACACAGTTTAGCTAATTTAATTATAAACAAATAGCTAAACTAATTTCTAATCCACTGACCCGTTAAGGTTAGTTTCATTAACCCCAACTACATCGTTATACAACTTCTAAACCTAAATCAATAATTATTGCTAACACAACTAGCAATAATCTAACACAAAGATCAAAACCATAAACCTTACCTCAAATCAACCGGATCAAGAAGGAGGAAGTGGTGATCGACAACAGCAACTTTCCACAGCAAACAACCTACTGTTGATGCTAGAACCAAGCAAATCCACAGATCTCAACAGAATGGAACAGAACCTCCTCTCTGCTGAATTCTTCCCTACCATTCGGATCAAGGTGAGACCAAGAACACCATAGAACATCATAGTAACCAAAACTCACCTCACTGATCTCAACCATACATACCCAATCAATCAAAATTATTAAAATCCAGAAATTTCTCGTCCCTGCTTACCTTGAGGATCGCTGCTAGGACACGGGAACACTGGCGAGATGGTCGGCGTCGGCGCTGTGCCGAAACGCGGCAGAGAGGAAGAAGGGCACAGAGGAGTCGGCCTCGCAGTGTGCAGCGGGGAGGAGCGGTGGTGGTGGCTCACGTGAGGAGATCGGTGAGGCAAGGGCTCGGCGTTACTCTCGTCTGCCGGCGTCGGCTGTGGTGATCAGGCTGGCTAGGGCACAGAGAATGCCGGCGGCACCTCCGTGCGGCAGCGGCACGGCTAGGGCACTAGTGGCCAGCGCTAGGAACTCCACGGCAAAGGCTAGGGCTCCGGGTGGTCGACAGTGGCGCTGACACTGGGGCACAGACGCGCTTGTGGTGGATCGACAGTGGCGTCGGTGTGCTCGGCTAGGGCACCAAGGGGTGCGGCTCAGGAGGAAGAAAATTAAGGAGATGAAGAAGAAGTGGGTGGGCGGCGAGGAAGAAACCGCCGGGCCGGCGGTTAGGGCAAGGATCCGGAGAAAGGCTTGGCGTCGGCGCGAGTTCGGCAGGGAGAAGGAAGTTTAGGCACGGAAAGAAAAAGAAAATAAATGAAAAGAAAAGGAATATGATATAAATATTTCCTCGCTTAAATGGGTCGCCTAAACTGGCTTTTCCCGGGCCCCGTTTTCATCCCCGTTAACTAGTTCGTACGAGTTCCGAAAAATTCCCGAAAATATTTCAAAAATTCCGGAAAATTTTCTTATTAATATTCGTATATTTTCGGTATTTTACACATATATTTAGTATTTATTTCTTTAATTTATCAAAGGGTGAGATTTAGCTCGATAAATCAAAAGGCTCGATAAGTTGGGAAATGATATTACTTATAGTGTGTGTTGTTGATTATAGAAGGAAACTATGTTCTAGTAATCTAGGTTGATAATCTCCCCAAGAGGAGCTCATAAGGATTGTCATGTTAAACCCTGCAGGTGGACTTAGTTCGACATGACGATAAGGTTGAGTGGTACTACTCTTAGACTAAGATATTAATTAAAGTGAGTTGTCAGTAACTCAATTAATTAGTGGGCATTCGACATCTTAAACATAGGGAGACTAACACACTTATAATAAGAAGGAGCCCAAAAATATAATTTGGGATAGGTGCGGTAGTTCAATAATAATTCTTTAGTGGTATGAATTATTATTGATGAAATTAAGTTAGGTATTCGGGGCAAACACGGGAAGCTTAATTTCATCGAGAGACCAAAACCAATTCCTCCTCTCGGTCCCTATTGTAGCCTCTTATTTATAAAGTATTATACCCACCTTTATACCTATCCTAAGGTGGTCGACCAAGTAAGCTTGGAACCCAAGCTTGGGTTGGCCAAGCAAATAGGATAAGCCAAGTTGTGTGGCCGACCCTAGCTTGAAACCAAGCTTGGTGTGGCCGGCCACATCAAATTAAAAGGATTTTAATTTTTTAAAATTTTTCTTATGTGGATTCCATGGTTTTAAAAGAGAGTTTAAAATTATAAGTCTTTCCTTTTATAACTTGCTACAAAAAGATTAAGAAAAGATTTGATATCTTTCCTTATTTGTAGATTAAAAGGAAAATTTTAATTTTGAGAAAACTTTATTTTTTTGTAACCATGTTCATGATTTAAAAGAGAGTTTTAAAATTATAAATTTTTCCTTTTATAAGTTTCTATAAAAGATTGAGAAAAGATTTGATATCTTTCCTTATTTAGATTGAGAGGAAGATTTTAATTTTAAAAGATAACTTTTCTTTTTGGAAATCATCCACATGTTTTAATAGAGAGATTTTAATTTATAAAATTCCTTTTATAACCAACCATGAAGGGAAAAATTATTAAAGAAATTTTTATTTTAAAATTTCCGGAAACAAATTAGGAAGTTTTAATTTTGTGCTAAAACTTTCCTTGCTTGGAGCAATGAGGTGGTCGACCATGATATTTAAGAAAAGGAAATTGGTTTTAATCAATTAAAATTTCTTTTTCATGGCAAAGAAAATAAGGAAGATTTTATTTAATTTTTCCTTATTTGCCAAGACCAAGGAATATAAAAGAGGGGGTAGGGGTGCCTTCATGAGGAAGAACTCTATTCTATTTTCCTCCCTCTCTTCCTTGGTGGTGGCCGACCCTAGTCCTTGTTCTTCTCCTCTTCTTCTTCTTTGGTGGCCGGCGGCATCATTCCTTGGAGCTTTGTGGTGGTGACCAGATCTTGTTTGGAGGAGAAGGAGAGAAAGGAGGCTTTGTTTCTAGCATCCCTTGGAGGTTGGTGGTGTGGTCGAAATTCTTCATCTCAAGGAGAGGAGCTTGGCCGAAACTTGCAAGGAGGAAGAAGAAGGGTTTGGGTAGTTCTCATCTCGGTAGATCGTTGCCCACACAACGCCCGAGATAAGAAGAGGAATACGGTAGAAGATCAAGATGTCATTGCATACAAAGAAAGGTATAACTAGTAATTATTTTCCGCATCATACTTGTTTTTCTTTGTATGAATTCCAAACACAAGAGGCATATAATTCTAGGTTTTGAATTTCTGATTCGAGTTTGTATTTTTTTTTATTTTTTGAATTTGTAATTCGATTGTTCCTTTTGGTTAAACTTAGGGTTATATAAGGAAATTAAATATTAGATTTCATTGTAAGGCTTTATCTAGGAAGTGATGGTTGCTCCCATATCCAAGAAGGCCTAGTGCCTTGCCATGTTTAACCTGGAAGTCGATTTCTGAAATTAATATTTAATTGAATTTATAACATAGGTGAATTTAGATCAATAATGTTAAGCATCCTTTGCGATCCAAGTCTAAACCATTAAGAACAGATAAGTTAAATTTGGAATCAATAATATTAAGTTCCATTTGCGATTCTGAATTTAATTTCTAAAGAACAAAATAGGTTATTAGGATAGGTTCGACACTTGTACAAAATTTTTGTACTATGGAACCGGTACGATCTTCCTAGGACTAACCAACAACTTCCTCCACCTAGCTTCACTCACTAGGGCCCGACTTTACTCACCGAGACTTTCACCACCTAGCTTCACTTACTAGGATCCGGCTTAACTCACCGGGACTTCTACCACCTAGCTTCACTCATTAGAGCCCGACTTTACTCACTGAGACTTTCATCACCTAGCTTCACTCACTAGGACCCGGTTTCACCTACCGGGACTTCTACCACCTAGCTTCACTTACTAGGGCCCGACTTCACTCACCGGGACTTCCACTTTGCCTAACCTTTGGTTTGGACTTACCTTTGCTAGTCATCTAGTCCTGACTGGACTTCTCTCTCCCAAAATCAAGTCTTGTTTGAGTCAACCCTTGGTCATATTGTCAAACATCGAAACCCTAGAGGTCGATTGCACCAACAATCTCCCCCTTTTTGATGTTTGACAATTTTCTTAAGTTAGGCTTGAGTCTTTTAAGGGTTAATTCTCAAGATTTGAGAGAGGTTAGGAATGTTTTTACTTTTCTAACTTAAGATATCACTCTCCCCCTTTGGCACACATCAAAAGTATATGAACTCTAAGGGTAGTTTCTATTAGGTTTTGCACCAACAATGTGCGAAAAACTTTCCAAAGTGTTTGCAAAAACATCTTTCAATGTATATAATGTCTAAGTAAACATCAAAGAAAACTTAAGTAAAGAGAATTTTTGAATTAAGACTTTTTAAAAAAAAAAAAATTCTAAGTAACTTTTAAACAAATTTTTAAGTGACAAAAAGTTAGTTTTCACAATAACTTTTGATAGTTTAAGTAATTTTTTAAAAATATTTTTCAATGTACTTTCACAAAAAATTGTAAAGTAAAGAGAGATTTTGTAAAAGATTATGAAAATAATTTTTCAAACTTAGTTTCAAAGATTTGCAAAAGTAATTTTTAAAGATTACTTTTAGTCTTTCAATCAGGGCTCCCCCTTAACTTGACACATTCTTAGGACTTCTTGTTAACCACAAGTAAAACTTTCTATGCATCTAGGGGGTTGATCCAAATTAAAAGAATATAAAGTTTGAAGGTGAGTTTTCAAAACATTTCAAAAAAAATGATTGTGCCCAAAACCTTTTATGAAGACCTTGTTAACCTAAGTTTTAAAATGTTTACTAAGTAACAAAATGATTTTTCAAAATATGTTAAGTCATAATAGTTTTTGAAACGCATAGATTTGTGGTTTTTTATAAAATAAATTTGTAAAATAGTTTTAAAAATGATTAAAAAGTTTTGAAAATATTTTAAGAATATTTTTCAAATAAAGTGTGAGAAGGGTTTTCAAAATATTTTCATATTTATAGATTTTTCAAATATTTTTACAAAAATAATTTTTCAAAAGATTTTACAAACATAGTTCTCAAGAACACCTCCCCTGACGTCAACACTCCCCCTGAAGTCAACACTCCCCTTGAAGTCAATACTGAGGTTTGGGTACCTAAGTGTTCTAGGGGATTTAGGGTTAGCAATATTTTCCTACATAATTATCTCTATATACTTGGTATAATTGTTCATTTATTAAATAACTAGTCTAAAAGATAATTAATTTTAGATTTAGGTGTATTAAAATAACTTGTTACTAATTTAATAATTTAATACTTATTTGATTAAAATAACTTAAATTTTGTATTAATTGATTGAGTTAATTTAATGACAATCTTAGTTATAATATTTATTTCATTTTTGTTTTCAATTTAATATAAGTAGGATTAATTAAGTTTGAAGTCAATATTAATTCGAAGTTGAATAAATTAGAAGATTAATTAATCTGTTATTTTTTTTAATTAATTTTTTTCTTTTTTTTAAAATAAGATTAGGAATTAATTAAATTAAATCATTTATTAATTTCAAGTTGGTAAATTACATTGAAATTTAAGTAACATAGACTTAGAATTAATTTTAATTTAACTTTAAGTTTGGGTTTAGTTTAAGTATAACTTAATTTAATTTTAAAGTTTAATTTTAATTTTAAGTTTAAGTTTTATTTTAAGTTTAAAGTTTAATTTTTAACTTAATTTAAGTTTTAAGTTTAACATAATTTAATTAGTTCAATTTAATTTAGTTTAGTAAATTTTAAATTTAATTTAATTTTTAGTTAAGTTGATTTTAAATCTGATTTTTAATTTTAGTTTTAGTTTCGATTAAGTTAGTTTAAAATAATTTTTAAGATAATTTTTAAGTTAAACTAAAGATAAATTTTTTTTAAAAAAAAATTGAGTTAATTTTTAAAATAATTTTTAGGATAATTTTAAAAACAATTTTTAAAATTATTTTTGAAATAATTATTTAAAATAATTTTAAGTTTAAAAAGATTTAAAATAATTTTAAGTTTAATAAGATTTAAGATAGTTTTAAGTTTAAATTAATTTAATTTAGTTTAATTTAATTTAATTTAATTTAATTTAAGTTAAGTTAATTAGATTTATTTTAATTAGATTTAATTTAATTTAATTTAATTTAAGTTAATTAGATTTATTTTAATTAGATTTATTTTAATTAAATTTAATTTGATTTGGTTGGATTCGATTTGATTTGGTTCGATTCGATTTGGTTCGATTTGATTGAATTTGGTTTGATTCGATTCAGTTCGATTCGATTCGATTCTATTCGATTCGATTTAGTTTGATTCGATTTGGTTCAATTCAATTCAATTCGATTCGATTTAGTTCGATTCAATTTGGTTCGATTCGATTCGGTTCGATTCAAGTCGATTTAGTTTGATTTGAAGTTCTTTGTCATCTCACCCGATCTATGTTTTCAATCCGAAAAACCAATAATTTTTGTGAGATGAGTTAGATTCAGTTTCAGGGGTTGGTTTAACTTTGTGTTAGATTCAGGTTTAGCTTTAGGCTTAACAAATAGACATTCTCTGGATAAACTTTTGGGATATGATGAGTCACTTGGATATCATTAGAGTAACCATGCCTTCGAGGTTTTCCAAATAGTCTTATCCACTGAACTTAGTACAAAACTTTGGTCTAACTAGTTAAGATCCGTAAGGGGTAGCTTCAGTTAGTTCCACTAAGCCAAATGCACTAGGTCGAAGCCATATCTTCCTAGACATGCATAGACATAGTTTCCCTAATTTACTATCATCCAAAACTTCACCAGTACCGTAGGTCAAGTTAAACTATTGTTCCTTTTTAAACTAGTCCTAATTACCCTACCAAGTAGGTTAGTTTTTGGTTATCCTATCGGATAAGTTAGTTTTGGAGGTGTCAGCTATTCTGGAGCCTCCCATTGAATTATTAATTCGATTTAGGTTTTAGTTTTGGTTAAGATTTAATGTTTAAATTGTAACTTTAAATTTAAGTTTTTAATTTTGAATTAATTGAATTGGGCAAATTGTCCTTCTTTAAAAGAATGTATTTAATGTTTAAGTTTTTATTAATTTTTAATTTTGAATTAATTGAATTGTTTGAATTAATTAAAGGTTTATCTTTTAATCATTTATTAATTGTTAATTTTGAATTTTCTGGATTATCTTTGTTTAACATGTTATCTTTAACATTTAATTTTAAGTTTGTTAAATTTAGTTTTGATTTTATCAAGGTGTTTGATTTTATTCTTATATTTTCTTTGTCTTTTAAGTTAATAAGATTAGTTGAATTTATTAGATTAGTCTTGTCTTTAAAATTTAATTTTTTGTTAATTAAATTGTCTTGGGTTTGGATAGGATTTTCTAGATTGATATTGTCTAGATTATTAAATAATTTATCAAGAAATTTATTAATTTTATCTAGATCAATATTGACTTTGTCATCATTATCATTTGAATTTTCAGATTTATTTAAGTTTGTACAATAATATTTTTAATAATATTAGTTGAATTTTTCTTAGAGGTAGAGTCATTCAAATTGATTTGGTTATCATTTGAATTTTTTGGATAATTAATTATTTTCAAATTTTCTGAATTTTCTAAATTAATTAGATTTGTTTTATCGGATAATATCCTATGGGTATTTTTGCATGTATTATCAAATATACTATTTTCACGTATATTTTCAGAAATATTAACATGCATATTTTTTAAACTACTACTATCAGGGGTATGTTGGTAAATATTACTAACCTTGAGTGCAACCCCTAATTCAGTAGGCTTTTCGATTTGATTTGACTAAAGTCCAGATTTGATTTTGACTTGGTCTTCTATTTCTATCGACTCCTCGTGAAACTTGATCAACTGGGTCCAAAGCTCATGTGCGTTCTTATACTTTTCTAGTATGCATAAAACATTGTTAGGTAAAATATTACAAATAATTTTACATATATTTTTGTTTAGTTTTGAGTCCCGAGAAGGTTTTCTCAATATCAGCCAATAATCAAAATCTAGACTTCCTAAGAAGCATTCCCTTTTTCGCCTCCAGTAGTTGAAATCTTCTTGATCGTATGGTGGTGGTTCGTAGATGCTCTGTCCTTCTTGAATAGACATTGGTATATGCAAAAAAAATAGACAAGAAATAATTTTCAAGACTTGGTCTTGGGGTAAGCAATGTGGGAGATAAATAAATATGCGTGAGAAATATATATATATATATATATTAAAAATAATAATAAAATATTTAAAAAATATTACTACAGATTTTTTGAGAATGCGATATTTCGCAAATACCGACCAATGGTGAAAAGATGAAAATGAATTTTTCAAAAATAGTTTTGGAGGGAAAAAATAAAAGACGTAAGGATATTTTTTAACCCCAAACGATATCTATTTTACTTTTAAAAAGAATTCCCCCTTTCTCGATTGGTGGTGCACTAATTCAGAGCGGTACCTGCTCTGATACCACTTGTTGGATTGTGAAAGTTGATAGAGAGGGGGGGGGGGGGCGGGAGTGAATATTGATAAAAAAAATGTTTAAGTACGCAGCAGAAAGATGAAAACACAACGCTAACACGAATCGTTTTACTTCGTTCGGAGCCTTGGTCGATTCCTACTCCAAGGCCCGCACTCGTTGAGTGCTTTCATTGGACAATTACTAATAATTCGCAAAGTTATTACAAAAACTAAGTACAAGGATTATTAGAAAGGAATACCGACAACACTGAAAAGAAAAACTCGTGCCTCTTGTTGTCGGAGTAGCTTCGCAGCGTCGCAGGAGCACAACACGCCACGCCAGAGCAAGTGTTGGAAGATCTTGTTGTGAGTTGTTCTTTGTTCTAGGGCTCACCCTCCTTATATAGGATGCTCCGAGCGCCCGAATCCCTTCCGGGCACCTGGAGTGTGACGTAGCCCAACCAACCATGAAGCTCCAGGTGGCGAAGCGCGGTGAGGATAATTTTTGCATTCTTGGCATCCAGACCACTTTTCTCTAGAAAGTCCATCTCCTGCAAGAAAGAGTTAGTTCAAGGCAAAATATAAAATATATTACCCTGCAAAATAAAGTGTTAGCACAGTTATAATAAAAAAACAGAGTATTAATTAGATTATGCCTTAGTGAGATCGGAATCTAGTCAAGATCTCAACTTAGAGTTCCAAAATAGTTCTAAGTTGGACCGGCGCCTAAGTTCCTTTCCCGAGAACGCATTCTCATAGTCACTCCCCTCCAGTGACTTACCTTAACTTGCCTGCCAGACATCCGGTCAGCCCTTCGACCCGTCTGGACTTCGTGTCAGCTACCTGGTCAGCCTGTCGACCTAGCTAAACATCCCTGCAACACTGAGTTAGCACAATAGATAAAAATAGTATTAACAGAATTCAATTATAACCTAAGGTTATCTCCCCCTAGGGGATCCTAGCTTCACTCACTAGGACTTCCATTGCCTGACTTCACTCACAAAGACTTCCTCCACCTAGCTTCACTCACTAGGGCCCGGCTTCACTCACCAGGACTTCCTTCACCTAGCTTCACTCACTAGGGCCCGACTTCACTCACCGGGACTTCCACCACCTAGCTTCACTCACTAGGGTCCGGCTTCACTCACCGGGATTTTCACCACCTAGCTTCACTCACTAGGGCCCAGCTTCACTCACCGGGACTTCCACTTTACCTAACCTTTGGTTAGGACTTACCTTTGCTGGTCATCTAGTCCTGACTAGACTTCTCTCTCCGAAACATCAAGTCCTATTTAGGTCAACCCTTAGTCATATTGTCAAACATCGAAACCCTAGAGGTCTATTGCACCAACACCTCCCACTCCTCAGAGTCAGAGGGTCCCTTGACGGTGAAACGTTGGCCACCTCGTACCCCCGGTCCTTGTCCTCTCTCGAATACTATAGCCAATTTTGAACAAATTCCCATTGTTCCTGCCAAAATTTCATATTCTAAAGGTAAAGAACTTGCCCCTCCTACACATGTCGTTCTAATTTTGCATTAATTATGATGAGACCAGGACTACTCATCCCTGCCTCTTCTATTATTCCCCCAGATGTTTCTCTATTGGAGGAGGCACCTATTGCTTCTGAAGCTACATTGCCCCTTTTTCCAGCTCTATCTTCCTCTTCCACTAGGCCTCGTGCTAAGAGAACTCCTTGCAGGAGATCAGTTATTTCCGGATCTGCTAAAGCACCCCTTGAGCAAGATCCTCCATTAGCTAGCCTCCCATCTCCTAACCTTTCTTCTCCAGCCTCTGAACATCATCCTTCCTCTTCCTCACCATTTACAAGTTCTCCTCATCCTTCTATTTTATTTCAACAAGGCTATAGTTTACCATCCCTGCTTGGTCAAGCTCCTACCTCTGCCTCGTGTGGTTTATTACAACTAAAGGGGGCATTGGCTGAGTCTTGGTTGCAATCTTAGGATCTCCTGAGAATAAGCACCTACATTGAGCGTGCCGACGACCATAATCGTCAAGCCACTGCGGTAAGTTTTTAAATTTAACTTCTTTGTTTGATACTTACAAAATGTAATCATACTACCATTTCCCCTAGCTATATGCTTCGAGTTTGAACTTGGGCAAGATAGTTGTGGATCTAGAGAGGACTAATCAAATCTTAAAGAATAAGGTAGAAGAGTTACAAGCTGCTTCCAACCTCCCCAACAATGAACTCCTCCAGCTACGGGATAGGGTGAAATCATAAGCTGAATTTACTGCCAATTTAGAAAAGACTCTACAAGACACCCGCTAGATGTTACAATCTAAAGAGGAGGAAAGAAGGAACTTGGAATTACAGCTAGAGGGGCTTAATTCCACACTTGGTATGGAAAAGGCTTTGAAAGATAAAGCCCTCTCAGATGTTACTCATAAGTCCTCTTTACTGAACCAGCTCGAACAATCACATGGTTCAGGATCTTATGATTTATCTCTACAGTTGGCTTCCAAGGACTTTGCCTTGCTCCAACAATAAGAAAAATTATGAGTCCAAGATCTACAAATAAGCTTACTCCTAAAAGAACTAGAGGATGCTAAGCAGAGAAGACTAATTTACAAGGGGAAAGAGATAACCTGCAATCTGAATTGCAAGCATACAAAGCAGGTGAGGAAGAGCGCTGGCAAAGCAGACACAAAGCCTATTTAACTTCCCCTGAATTTGGTGGGGAGTATGCTAGATGCATTGTAGGAACTCTCACTCACTCAGTTGATGAGTAATCCAAAACTGAAAGAGGTAGTTGTTTATCTGAAGTCTCTCCTCCCTTGTTCATAGATCATCAGCGACTCAACCGAGAACTCCCAGAAGATCTTTTGAGAGAATTTGAGTAGACTTGGGGTTTTGTGTTGGCATTCAATAACAATTTATAACTGATGTATGTCATTCATTGTTTAGAAAATGTTACTGAGAGTTCATACTTACTTGTCCTTGTGTGATTTGCTTTTCTTCAGAACTAACCAAGCATTGTATGAACGACCTTTTCCAATATGTTGACCATGAAAAAATTATAATCAAAGGAAGTAAATCCTCCATTTATCTTATGAATAAGCCAAGCATGAGGTACTCCTAGCATCGATCAGATTTATATACCCAGACAAAATTAGTTAACTGTTATACATGTGTTCCTTTGGATTTTCCTGGCTATATAGAAGACTGATTGAGTTTACACGCCTGAAGGAAATTGAACGTATGTTGTATAGATATTCCTTTGGACTTTCCTAACTGCATAGAAAATCGGTCGGGCATGCTCGCCCGAGCTAAATCAAATATATGTTGTATAAATGTTCTTTCAAGCTTTCCCGACTGCATAGAAAACCGGTCGGGCAGGCTCGCCTAAGCGAAATTAAATATATGATGTATAGATGTTCTTTTGGGGTTTCCCGACTGCATAGAAAACTAGTCGGGCATGCTCACCCTAACAAAATTGAATATATGTTGTATAGATGTTCTTTTGGGCTTTGTCGACTGCATAGAAAACTGGTCGGGCATGCTCGCCCGAGCGAAATTAAATATATGATGTATAGATGTTCTTTCGGGCTTTCTCGTCTACATAGAAAACCGGGCGGGCATTCTCGCCCGAGAGAAATTAAATATATGTTGTATAGATGTTCTTTCGGGCTTTCCCGATTGCATAGAAAACCGGTCGGGCATGCTCGCCTGAGCGAAATTAAATATATGCTATATAGATGTTCTTTCAGGCTTTCCCGACTGTATAGAAAACCGATCGGGCATGCTCGCCCAAGAGAAATTAAATATATGCTGTATAGATGTTCTTTTAGGCCTTCCTACATATATGGAAGACCAGTCGGGTTGACACACCCGATCGAAAATAAATATATGCTCAAGTACTGTTAATGTTCAAACTCATGATTGATCTTAGAGAAGGTTTAAAGTCTCTGGTTCCCCTTAAGGAAGTAAGGCCGGTCACTCATTAAGGTCCCCGATTGACTGCTATGAAGGTTTAAAGTCTCCGGTTCTCCCTAAGGAAGCTAGGTTGGTCACTCCTTAGGATCCCTGATTGACTATTTATAGAGGTTTAAAGTCTCCAGTTCCCCCTAAGGAAGCTAGGCCGGTCACTCCTTAGGGTCCCCGATCGACTGTTGTGGATGTTTAAAGTCTCTGGTTCCCCCTTAGGAAGTCAGGTCGTTCACTCCTTAGGGTCCCCGATCGGCTGTATATGGAGGTTTAAAGTCTCTGGTTCCCCCTAAGGCAGTAGCCTGATCACTCCTTAGGGTCCCCGATCAACTGTTGTGGAGGTTTAAAGTCTTTAGTTCCTCCTAAGGAAGTTAGGACGGTCACTCCTTAGGGTCCCCAATCGACTGTTATGGAGGTTTAAAGTCTCTGGTTTCCCCTAAGGAAGTAAGGCCGATCACTCCTTAGAATCCCCGATCGACTATTATGGAGGTTTAAAGTCTCCAGTTGCCCCTAAGGAAGCCAGGATGGTCACTCCTTAGGGTCCCCAATAGACTGTTATAGAGGTTTAAAGTCTTCAGTTCCCTCTAAGGAAGCCAGGCCGGTCACTCCTTAGGGTCCCCGATTGACTATTATGAAGGTTTAAAGTCTCCGGTTCCCCCTAAGGAAACCAAGTCGGTCACTCCTTCGGGTCCCCGATCGACTGTTATGGAGGTTTAAAGTGTCCAGTTCCCCCTAAGGAAGTTAGGGCGGTCACTCCTCAAGGTCCCCGATCGACTGTTATAGAGGTTTAAAGTAAAGTATGTATCTCTCCCCAATAATATTGCATGCATTTTATCTGTCATTCATATAAGAAATGTTTGAACAAAACACATAAATGACTTACAGGCATATTTGTTAAGTTCTATATGATTGCAAATGATTAGCACTCCAAGGTCGCTCGAGATTTCTCCCTTCTGCATCATGAAGGTAATAAGCGCTCGATACAAGTTTTTGTATGATTTTGTATGGTCCTCCCCATTTGCGGGTCCAGCTTGTTAACATCTCCTACGGGCTTGATACACTTCCATACTAAATCACCTACCTAAAAGAACCTTGGGATGACTCTCTTGTTGTAATTTTGCCTCATTTGTTGCCGATAAGAAATAAGTTGGGTGGCTGCTTTATCCCGCGCTTCTTCTATTAAATCAAGCTCCATAAGGCATCGATCTGTGTTGTTGTCATTATAATGCCTTCTCCGATCGGATTCTACTCCAACCTCAATCGGAATTACTGCCTCACCACCATAAACCAAATGAAAGGGGGTAATTCCTGTGGCCTCTCGAGGAGTAGTACGATATGCCCACAATATACTAGGTAATTCATCTTCCCAGCTGCCAACCCATATAATCTAACTTGGTTTAAAGTCCTTTGATAATCTCCCTATTAGTTACTTCAGCTTGTCCATTGCTCTGTGGATACGTCACAGAGGTTAAAGCTTGTGTAATACCATAATCAGAACACCATTTCTTAATTCTCCTTCTTTGAAATTGCCTTCCATTATCATAAACTATTTTGTGTGGAATACCAAATCTGCAAACAATGTGCTGCCATAGAAATTTGATAATTGCATGTCCAGTAATTCTTGCCAAACGTTCTGCTTCTACCCATTTAGAGAAATAATCCACTGCTACTAACAAGAACCTCTTCTGAGCAGGTGCAAGAGGGAAAGGTCCTACTATATCCATGCCCCATTGATCAAAAGGGCAAGATACTATTGAAGTCTTTAATAATTTAGTAGGATAATGAGGGATATTCTGATGTTTCTAACAAGATAAACATATTCTCACCAATTGAGCAGCATCTGCTTCTAAAGTAGGCCAAAAATATCTAGCCAATAGTATCCTCCTAGCAAGAGACCTGCCTCCCATATGACTACTACAGGAACCTTAATGCACTTCTTGTAGGATATACTGTATGTCATCTAATCCGACGCATTTAAGTAGAGGACTATAGAAAGCCCACTTATACAAGTGATCTCCAATCATAGTATATTAACCTGCTCTCTTCTTGAATACTCTAGCTTGTTCTACATCAGTGGGTAGAATTATTTGCCGCAAGAATAGAATAATTGGCGTTCTACAATCACCCTAAATTTCTAAATTAGCTTGTTGCTCAACACAAGACACTAATAATATATGTTCCACCGGGTTGTCCAAGTTCCAAGGCACAACGTCAAAAGCTAATTTAACTAACTCGTCTGCTACTTAATTATCTGTTCGAGAGATCTTCTTTATACTTACCTCATGAAATTCAGCCTTTAATTTGTCAAAGGCCTCTGCATATAGCTTGAGTATCTCATTACTAATTCCAAAATTACCTGTCAATTGCTGTGCTGCCAATTGGGAATCAGAATGAATTACCACCTTATTAGCTCCCACATGCTTAGCAGCTTGCAAGCCGGCTATTAATGCCTCATATTCAGCCTCATTGTTAGTAGCTCTATAATTAAGTCTAACAGATAATTGTATTCGATCCTCCCTAGGAGATATAAGAAGAACCCAAATTCCACTACATTGTCGAGTAGAAGATCTATCTGTTGGTGCAACATCCCTCAGGTCAAGGTTGACCTAGTTGACCAAGCTTGACTCTTGGTTTGAGTTTCGATGTTTGACAATACAAGGTTGATTGAAGAAGAGTCAAGTAGGTCAAGGATGACCGGATACTTGATTGGGAAGTCCTAACTGGGATGTTAGGCAGGAGGAAAGACCTGGTCAGTGAAGCCGGGCAGAAGAAAATCCTGGTGAGTGAAGCCAAGTGAAAATCCTAGTGAGTGAAGCTAGGTGAAAGACCTGGTGAGTGAAGCCAGGCAGAAGAAAGACTTGGTGAGTGAAGCCAGGCAGAAGAGAAGTCCTAGTGAGTGAAGCTAGGCAGATTGGAAGTCCTGGTGAGTGAAGCCAGGCACAGGGAAAATCCAGATGGATCAAGGATGATCGGACATCTGGTGTTGGGAAGTCCAAGTAGGTCAAAGGATTGACTGGATACTTGGCATGAGGAAATCCAGATCGGTCAAGATTGACCAGACATCTGGTGGAACTCCAAGTAGGTCAAGGGATTGACTGGATACTTGGCATGAGGAAATCCAGATCGGTCAAGATTGACCAGACATCTGGTGGAAGTCCAAGTAGGTCAAGGGAGTGACCAGATACTTGGCACGAAGAGAAAAGTCCAAGTGGATCAAAGGGATTGACCGGACACTTGGTGGGGAGACCTGGCAGGTCAAGGGAGTGACCAGATGCTAGACATGATGTACCAACAGGTCAAGGTTGACCGAATGTTGGTTTGAGAGGCTTGGGACTTCGTTTTGGGCAAAAACCAAGAGCTGGATCGATCAGTGGATAGATCCAGGCTTTTCCCCAGTGAACAGAAAGTCTCTGGATCAATCAGTGGATCGATCCAGGCCTTTCCCAGCGAATAGAGAGCCTCTGGATTGATCAGTGGATCGATCTAGAGGTCCCAATCGATCAGGTGATCAATTGGGACGTTGCTGGTTCGCGCGATAAGCGCTGGATCGATCCGTGGATCGATCCAGGCGCTTTCCTAGAGCACAAAGGCACTCTGGATCGATCCGTGGATCGATCCAAAACCTCCCTGATCAATTGGGAGCTTTCGAATCGATCGGGATCCGACCGTTGTGTCGTATTTGAGCTGCAGGCGTGCGATGGCTGCGTAGAGAACTTCACCGATTCATCTCAGATCACTTCATTGCTTCCACGATAGAGCTCAGATCTTCACCAGCGACTCCACAGAGCTCTCCATGCCAGTTGGTTCTTCCAAGTCAAGAGGCGGATCTATTGCAAGAGGAAGAAAGCTAGGGTTAGGGTTTTCTTGTACTCATTGTAAGCTTTGTGCTTATATTTTGTATCCTTTCCCCTTCTTCTTGTAGTGTGAACTTGTAGGGCTTCTCCGCCTTCGGTAGTTACCGAAAAGGAGGGTTTTATTAGTGGAGGGTGCGTGAGTAGGTGTGGATCCTTTGACTAGTCACCTCTTGTGAGGTGGATACCAAGTAAACCAACCTTGTTAGCGTTGTGTGGGTTGTTTCTTTTATTTCCGCTGTGCATCTTTGAAGAAACAAGCAACGACGAGCACCTAGCACGCGACGAGCTATTCACCCCCCCCCCCCCCTCTAGCTACTTTTCGGTCCCAACAAGTGGTATCAGAGCGAGGTTGCTCTTCACCGGAATCATCACCGGAAGGGTAAAGCATAATAAGCAAAGCTAGAGGGTGAAGAAGTTGGAGCAAATTACCAAAGTCAAAGAATTCAAGAAGCTCAACTTCAAGATGCAATTCCAAGATGGACTTGGATTTGACACAAGGGTGGATCCACTGTACACATCCACAAGCTTCGATTCTTGGAAATCAAGAATCGAAAATTTTCTTATGTTGGAGATAGAGCAATGGTTTGCTCTTATGGAAGGCTTCGAAGCTCCAACGAACTCAAAGGGAAAAGTCCTCAAGAAAAGCAAATGGAGCAAAGAGCAAGTTCAAAGGAGCAAGGCAAATGATAAAGTGACCAAACTTTTGGTCAACTTATTGCCAAGCAATATTTTGGCTCAAGTTGGAGAATTCAAGGATGCCAAGGAGCTTTGGAGCAAGTTGGCATCAATTCATGAGATCCCCTCCGCTTTACCGAATCAAGAAGAATCCAAAGAGGGTGACTCATTGGAGCAAGACCAAGAGGAGGACTCCGAAGTTGAGAGATGCTAAACTTCCGAAGAAGAGGAAGTCCAAGAAGCTTCATCTTCGAGGGAATACAATAAAGGGAACAAGGAAGGAGCATACTCCTTGTTCCATGTACAAGATGAAGATGAAGAGGCCTCCACCTCTAGGATTGAGGGGGAGCAATCTTCATTGACGCTGGATCAAGAACAAGAAGAATCTTCTACATCCGGGGATCAAGAAGAGAAGAGGATGAAGAAGCTTCCATCTCCACAAGTCAAGCAAAATCAAATGGAGGAGAATCATCTTCGGAACAAGAGGAAGCCTCTACCTCCGAATCCAAAGGAGACAGAGCCATCCCTACACAAAAGGGTATAAACATTTCTATTAATAATAAAAATCATATTATATGCTTTGAATGTAGGGAAAAAGGGCATTACAAAAGTAAATGCCCTAAATTGGCCAAGAAGAAGGGCCAAGTGGCACAAAAGGGCAAGGAGAAGTCCAAGGAGACCATCCCCAATACAAAGAAGAGCAAGGAGCACATTGTGTGTTTCTCTTGCAATCAAAAGGGGCATTACCGAAGTCAATGCCCTAAGGGGAAGAAGAAGGTGGTCAAGGCTCTTGGAGGAAGCTCAACTCAAGGGGGAGCCTCCAAGGTAAAAAAGAAGGTATCTTTTATTGAGCCTACCCCTTTAAATTATGGTAAAGAGCATGCTAGTTCTAATCTATATCATTTTAATGCTATTTACCATGAAAATAGAAGGCATGATTAAGTTAAGGAAAATCATGTAGCTTTTCATGCTAAAACCTCTCAACCTAGGGCTAGAAATGTAGATAAAAATCTAGGCAAGAACACTAAGATCAATAACTATATACCTAGAAATAAAAACGCTCAAGGATTAAATAGAAAACTAAAATCTAGGGATTTATGGGAAGAAAATCAAGTCTTGAGGTCAAGACTTGATAAAATGGAAAAGACCCTAAAAAAGATGGAAAATATCCTAAAAGGGCAAAATGAGCAAAACCTAGGTTTAGGAGTACTACAAGGGTCATCCAAGGGTCATAGAAGTTTGGGATACAAATGTAAAACCAAAAAGGATGTACCTACTTATCATAGAGTTCCATATAGTTATGGAACAGACCCTAGGTTTAGTGGGTAAGCCAAAAATACTAGGGAGGTCATCCCTAAGAGTATTTTTGCAACAAATGTGACTAAGACTTCTAAGAAGTCCAAGAAAGTCACAAAGAAGGTCACAAGGGAAGCAATCCCTAGGGTTGACCTAGAAAATGTGACCAAGGCTTCTAAGAAGACCAACAAGGTCACTAGGAAGGTATCTAGAGAAGTTATCCCTAGTGAGTACCTAGAGCATCCAAGGAGCACAAATAGGTGTTGGGTTCCTAAGAGCATCTTCTCTACTTGAGGAAATTGACACTCAAGGAGCATTTTCAAGGTTTTTGTTAACCTTTGAAAATGAAATGGAATTATATTTACTCCTTGAAAGAGTAAAATGTGCCTAATGATGGAAAATTGATTCTATCTTAAAATGGCATAAATTGGGAAAACCTAGAGAAATACCAAGTTGAGATTTTGGTATTCTTTTAGAAACTTAAGGCAATCCGGGCCTTTATTTATGTGATTACTCTTGAGGAAAAATGGAATATGCCAACATTTGAGGATATGCTTAATTTTTAAGTGGCATAAACAAATCAAGAGAAATATAAATGTCAATTTAGGTTTTGGCATTTCTTTGAAGCATTTAGGGCAATCTAGGTTTAACATCTTAAGTTAAAACAAGTTGTGTATTTTGAGTTAGCTAAGTGGTTAAGGATACTTAGATAGGTAATCTAGGTATATTTTATTTATGCTAAACCTTGACATGATTAATTGCCCATCATATGCCATGACATCATGTCTATTTTTGCATACATGTTTTATTATGAAAAATACAAAAATACCATGTCATGTCATACATATATCATGTAATTATAGGAATCTTTCTTTTGAAAGCTATTTCATTTTGATGTATGCCATAACATTATCATGCATTATGTTTAATTCCTTAAAAGCAAGGACAAATGGCATTTATCAACAAGTGTTGTCAACAAGTGGTATTAACAAGTAACATCCTAAGTGGATGTTCAATATCCACAAAATGCCTAGATAGATATGCATGATCCCTAGATTAGGGCAAAACCAAACTTTATATCTCACAAAGACCAATAAGATGACTGGTATGTGTTTTAGTGCACATTAAATACAAGTGAGATGTTAGGATGATGAACAAAACTCAAGATGTTGATTTAGTGCATTCTTTTGAGTTTTAAGTTCATCAAAACATATAGTTATGTGTTTTCCCATCATTGGGAAAGCTAATGTACAAGTAATGTACATTAAGCCCAAGGAATATGGTGGGATATTGGTTTTGAAAATGTTTTTAAAATAATCTTGGAAAACCTTGGTGAAGGCTATCTTTTGATAGTAATCACCATTGAATAGTTAGACACAAACTTGAAGAAAACACTAAAGTTTTTGCAAGTTCTCAAGTTTGTGTCAATCTTTGAAAATATGATGTATTTTCATAGAAAACTATTTTTCCATGATAAATTATACCCTAAATAATGTCTATACAAATTTTTACGATTTTTGGAATTTTGTAGAATTTTCTAGGGGTTTCTGAAATTGGCTGAAATTGAATTTCAGCAATTTCAGGCCTTCAATCGATCAGTGGATCGATTGGAGTGCCTCAATCGATCAGCCGATCGATTGAGAAGGCATTTCTCGCGAGCAGAAGCTCGCTGGATCGATCAGCCGATCGATCCAAGAAGACTGAATCGATCAGTGGATCGATTCAGCAGGGTTTAATCGATTGGAACCCAACTCTAATCGATCGAAGATGCTGATTTTGGTTGGGAAGGTCTGATTTCAGCATCTTTGAACCTATTTTAGTCTAGGTAACCATTCTGAACCCCTGAAAATACATTTGTATACACAAAAATGGTATTTTCGTGTGGAAAACAAGGATGTATTGGTTAAGGAAGGCTAAGTTGAAGTTTAGGTTGAGGTTTGTTTCAAATTTTGAATATTTGAACCTCAAAACTTCTAAAATTGGGTTTCCTAAAGTTTTAGGGATTCCAAGTCATTGTTGGTACAATGACAGAAGTTACTACCATGTCTTTAGGGGGAGGGACTCTTTAAAGACATGAAAATTATTTTTCATGAACCTTGGAAGGTGCTTAATCTTCCGTTAAGAACATGCTCAAGATTGAGCGTTTGAACTTTAATGGGGAGTGGATATCCTCATTGTTCAAGTGGTTTCAAGTGGATAATGCTCAAGGATGGGCATTTGCCTACATTGGGGGAGAATGTAGGGTTAAGGATAATGAAGGGTATGGGATCTTCATTATTGTGTTGATCACAACGAGTGAAGTTGTGAACAACGATGAGCAACTCTTCAGGGGGAGAGTTTTCAACAAGTGAATTTGTTGATGTGTGCCCAAAAATGGGGCATGGTTTGATGTGTGCCAATAGGGGGAGAATGAAAGGGAGTAAGTTAGGCTTTCATTACCTAGAGGGAGTTTGCCCTCTTAGGGGGAAAATGAAGGGCTTAACTTATGTATTCATTACCTAGTGGCATGAAGAAGGTTTAGGCTATGGGATTAGCCTAACTTACACGTGGTATTGTAAGTGATAGTGTTGGTATTGTCAAACATCAAAAAGGGGGAGATTGTTGGTGCAACATCCCTCAGGTCAAGGTTGACCTAGTTGACCAAGCTTGACTCTTGGTTTGAGTTTCGATGTTTGACAATACAAGGTTGATTGAAGAAGAGTCAAGTAGGTCAAGGATGACCTGATACTTGACTGGAAAGTCCTAACTGGGATGTTAGGCAGGAGGAAAGACCTGGTGAGTGAAGCCAGGCAGAAGAAAATCCTGGTGAGTGAAGCCAGGTGAAAATCCTAGTGAGTGAAGCTAGGTGAAAGACCTGGTGAGTGAAGCCAGGCAGAAGAAAGACCTGGTGAGTGAAGCCAGGCAGAAGAGAAGTCCTAGTGAGTGAAGCTAGGAAGATTGGAAGTCCTGGTGAGTGAAGCCAGGCACAGGGAAAATCCAGATGGATCAAAGATGATCGGACATCTGGTGTTGGGAAGTCCAAGTAGGTCAAAGGATTGACTGGATACTTGGCATGAGGAAATCCAGATCGGTCAAGATTGACCAGACATCTGGTGGAACTCCAAGTAGGTCAAGGGATTGACTGGATACTTGGCATGAGGAAATCCAGATCGGTCAAGATTGACCAGACATCTGGTGGAAGTCCAAGTAGGTCAAGGGAGTGACCGGATACTTGGCACGAAGAGAAAAGTCCAAGTGGATCAAAGGGATTGACCAAACACTTGGTGGGGAGACCTGGCAGGTCAAGGAAGTGACCAGATGCTAGGCATGATGTACCAACAGGTCAAGGTAGACCGAATGTTGGTTTGAGAGGCTTGGGACTTCGTTTTGGACAAAAACCAAGAGTTGGATCGATCAGTGGATCGATCCAGGCTTTTCCCCAGCAAACAGAAAGCCTCTGGATCGATCAGTGGATCAATCCAGGCCTTTCCCAGCGAACAGAGAGCCTCTGGATCGATCAGTGGATCGATCCAGAGGTCCCAATCGATCAGCCGATCGATTGGGACGCTACTGGTTCACGCGATAATCACTGGATCGATCCGTGGATCGATCCAGGCGCTTTCCCAGAGCATAGAGGCACTCTAGATCGATCCGTGGATCGATCCAAAGCCTCCCCTATCGATTGGGAGCTTTTGTATCGATCGGGATCTAACCGTTGCTTCGTATTTGAGCTGCAGGCGTGCGATGGCTGCGTAGAGAACTTCACCGATTCATCTCAGATCACTTCATTGCTTCCACGACAGAGCTCAGATCTTCACCAGCGACTCCACAGAGCTCTCCACGCCAGTTCTTGAAGTTCTTGGAGGTTCTTCAAAGTAAAGAGGCGGATCTATTGCAAGAGGAAGAAAGCTAGGGTTAGGGTTTTCTTGTACTCATTGTAAGCTTTGTGCTTGTATTTTGTATCCTTTCCCCTTCTTCTTGTAGTGTGAACTTGTAGGGCTTCTCCGCCTTCGGTAGTTATCAAAAAGGAGGGTTTTATTAGTGGAGGGTGCGTGAGTAGGTGTGAATCCTTGGACTAGTCACCTCTTGTGAGGTGGATACCAAGTAAACCAACCTTGTTAGCGTTGTGTGGGTTGTTTCTTGTATTTCCGCTGCGCATCTTTGAAGAAAAAAGCAACGACGAGCACCTAGCACGCGACGAGCTATTCACCCCCCCCCTCTAGCTACTTTTCGGCCCCAACACTATCAACATAGATAACTTAGGTTCCCTCTGTTTCGGGATTTGGTATTTTTGTTATAAAATCCACCAAAACTTGAGCTTTGATGGTCGTCCGAGGCTGATACTGTATGCTATATTCATTGAGCTCAGTCATCCATTTGATAAATCTTCTATATGCTTCCGGGTTAACAAGCACCAGACTGAGAGTGCTATTAGTTAATACTGTAATTGGATGTTACAGAAAATAAGGGCATAATCTCTGAGCTGTTAGGACCAATCCATAAGCTAACTTCACGAGAGTCGTATATCGACACTCTGCCCCTTTTAATGAATGAATCAAAAAATACACAAGTAACTATTCTTTCTCTTCTTGCCTCACTAATACAGAACCAACAGTATGATCGTTAGCAAATAAGTATATCCACAAAGTTTCTCCTACTATTGGTTTAGCTAATACAGAAAGAGTAGACAAGTATTCTTTTAACTCCTCGAACGCCTTGCTACAATCCTCATCCCATTGAAACATAGTTTCTCGTCGGAGTACCTAAAATAAAGGGAGACTCCGATTAGCCGACCAAGAGAAGAAGCGAGATAGGGCAGTAATCCTCTCTGTCAATCTCTGAGCCTCCTTCAAGTTCTTTGGGGGAGTCATGTCTTCCAATGCTTTCACCTTTCTGGGATTGACCTCTATGCCTCGCTCGGTCACTATGTGTCCTAGGAACTTCTCGCTCCTGGCCCCGAATAAACATTTGTTGGGATTGAGTTTGAACCCATACCTCCTCAAAATCCTACAAGTTTCTTCAATATCAGCACATAAACTAGAAGACCTTATAGTTTTTATAAGAATATCATCCACATAAACTTCTATATTTCTACCAATCTGCTTCTGGAAAACCTTGTTCATAAGCCTCTGATAAGTAGCCCCTGTATTCTTGAGACCAAAAGGTATAACATTATAGCAATAAGTACCTTCAATAGTTATAAAGGTAACCTTTTCCTGATCAGCCTTAGCAGGTGGAATTTGATGATACCCCTGATAAGCATCTAACATACTAATAAACTCACAACCAGTCGTAGAATCTACCACTTGATCTATGCAGGGCAAAGGATAATAATCTTTCGGGCAGGCCTTGTTGAGATCTCTGAAGTCAATACACACTCGCCATTTGTTAATCGGCTTAGAAACTAGAACCACATTAGCCAGCTAGCTTAGGAATTATACTTCCAGGATATATCCAGCCTCCAGTAGCCTATCAACTTCCTCTTTGATGATCTTATTCTGATCAACCCTGAAATTCATCTTCTTTTACTTGACTAGCCGGGTGTCAGGATAAACATGATGAGCATACTCCATAACTGTTGGTGCGACACCTTTCACTTCTTTAGGTGTCCAAGCGAATACATCACTATTTTTTGTCAAGCATTTTATCAAATCTTCCATGAGTTTAGGATCTAGGTTGGAAGCGATATGTGTGGTAGCTTCCGGTCGGCCATGTTGTATTTGCACTTCTTCCTTTTCTTCATATATGAGAGTGGGTGGCCTTTCATGAATGACGTTGATATCTATTCTTTGAGCTTTTCGAGCTGAAACATCCCCAGTTTTTTTTTATCCCTCTCATCAACTACTATAGAATGATCATAAGGCAGTACTATCAAAGAAGTTATCATAACCAATGGGCACGATAGCATCAAACTAGGTTTATCAAGATGAACAAAAACTCCTCAAACATTTCCCACCCGAATGATAAAGAAATGAAAAATCCCTCGTAGTAAACCCAGTAGGCTCTGCACTCCCGGACAACGGATAGAACCATGCGTTCATCCCACCTCCTCGTCTACTCCGTCCGAGGGTCTTCCGGCATAACTTGGAAGTCATCCTCACCTGTAATAAAAATGTAGTGAGTCTACGACCCAGCAAGTATAGACAAATATGCATAAGAGGATATCCATAAAGTAGAGGAGGTAGTAACTAGAAACCAAACGAAAGCATAAGTCAGATATCATACAGAAGAAGAAATACTCATTGCACAAGTCATCCTATATAGCTAATATGGTGAATATGTCACATATCCGGTAACCACAATTTGAGCCAGTCAACAGTCCTATGATCCTAGAGGTACCTCGTAGAGAACATGCATCCAGTCATATAGCCGAACCAAACCATATTAGTCAAGTTTGGATGGGCTCTCCCCGGAGCTCATCCCGGGTCACCCATCCCGTACTATCACCCCATATGCTCATATTCATCCCAAATAGCCATGCTGGACAATCACAGGGTATGAATAGAGCTATAAATTTAAAGATGCATAGGGGATTTATGAACAACAAACTAAATGTTCTTTAATCATAAGTAACTAGCATTCTAGTCATTCTTCATTTTTTCCAGTTCTGTCCAGTAATCAAACCTTAACTATATTCTGTACACAAGTCAACAACAGTCCATGTAACTGGTAAACGATCCTATTTTTTTTTTTTTTGGAAGTGAGCAACTAAAGTATGTTGTCATTTCTAATCCAAGTCAAAGAACCTATGTCCGAATTATGCATAACTCAGTAGTTCCATTAGCAGAAATATAAAGCAAAACTTAGCAGCTAGTGACATCCATGGTTGAATTTAATGCTACACTATAATTCAATATCAACAAATCCTATTCAACGAGCAAGCTAACAATAAATTCATATCCACCGCTAAAGCAAGTCATTTACTGAAATTCAATCCCCCAATCATCAACACAGGACACAAATCCACCAGGATAAAAATTAAAGCCCGCACCAGCATTCTTCTAGCAAATCGGAAAGCAAAATAGAAAAATCTCGAGCCAATGTAGATACAAAATGGTAACAAATTACATATGCGCAAAAACTACCAGTACCATATAACTAAACAGCAACGAATCAACACCCACTCTCCAATTCAGGCCAGCCCTTGGTAGACAAAAATTGATAGAGGTAAAATCCTTAACGAACAAAATTGAAAATACTTACGTTCTGTCCGATCTACAACTTAGCCAAGTAATTCAACGAACAAGTTTCTTACAAGACACTCACAATAGAAATGACTCGGTGGGAATCGAATCAAAATCCCATTCACAGACAAATGAATACTCCAGTGGAAAATCGAGCTCCTTCAACAGTATGAATGCACGGACCAAACGACGGAAATCTAGAAATCAAGCGTTTACAAAGCACTTCAATGTAGAGGGAGAACGGAGTACAATCTCATTCCCAAACAAGCAAGATTCACCATATTCACAAAGGAATAGTCCACCGGAAACTCAAACTCCATCAAGAACAAAGCACGATGTCAAAGCCCAAAAATCTAGTGATTCGAGTCAAGAAAGCTTCAACAAAACCTCGGCCGAAACGAGACTCTTCAGAATTGAAAATCCACAGATCATTTCACCAATCGCCTTACCTACGAGAATGAATCACACCTTCTAAGTTCCTACCACCTTACCTCACAGATCTCGCTCTTTCATAAAGAGTTTGAACTTGCCTTTCTCGGTTTTTTCTTCCTCCCCACGATATTCCCAGCAGCCCTCGCGACTTCCGCCACTTGCTCGCGATTCCACGCCCGATCTGCTACCCTCGTTCACTCGTTGGCGTGCCACTGATGTGGTGATCGCCGGATTGTCGCCTGCTCACAATGTCCTTGGAGGAGATGTTCGTTTAGGTCGCGCCTGGCTGGGTCTTTGAGTTCGGCGGAGAGTTTGGTCGGAAGCGGTTTTTTAGGCGATGTCTATGAGCACCCTTTTTTTCGTTAATAGACACCTATTTTAACAGCGGTTTTTAAAATCCGATGTCTATAATAAAATAAAATAATTTAATTTTTCCACCCTTAGCCAAAATTTGTAACACTTCACTCTTCCCTCCAAACCTAAACCTATTTCGCGCCGTCCACCCATACTTAGCCCTAAACCTATATGGTCACGACGGCACCACCACTTTCCTCCGGCCATCTCTCTCAGCCTCATCTCCCTCTTCTCCTTCTAGATCGATGTACATGTCTCTCCCGATCAGGATCAAAACCACCTGCTTCGGTCCTAAGCAAAACCGCAGCATAAATCGTTCCGTTCTGCCTCCTCGTCCGATCATCTCTTCCTCCTCCTCCTTCCTCTCTTCACTCTTCCCGGCTGAGGCAGGGGCCGACGAGATCCTAAGAGAGGACGCCCATGACCACCATGGCACGGTTGGTCAGCAATGTGAGGGAATCCGAAGGAAGAGAGAACAACACCGAGATCCAGGAGCGAGCTCGCTTCGCCGTCGACGAGCACAACAAGAAATAGGTCTCGCGCTCCTCCTAATTACTGTTTTTTTTCTCTCCCAAAATTAGGGCCTTTCTTCTCTCCCAAAATTAGGGCCTTTCTCCAGACCAATGTTTTTCGATCTGTCGATGCGCAGAATGCGCTTCTGGAGTTTGCGCGTGCTGTGAAGGCGAGGGAGCAGGTTGTCGCTGGAACTCTGCATCACTTGACGGTGGAGGCAGTTGAGGGAGGGGAGAAGATTGTTACTGATTCAAGATATAATCAATATCTATAAAATATCATTGATGATATCTCCCTCGGGTGACTGTCACCATAAACAAGGATCCACCTATGCTTTCTGCAACACACCAGGGCCCTCTTGTGTTTACCATTCCTTGTCCCCACTGCCCATGGCAATCCATGGCTGATGCTTGCTGCTGCTCTCCTAGTCATGGCTGCTGCTCTGCCAACCTGTACATGTCACTGTTCTGCTCATGCCTCATGGAGATGCCACAAACATTGCACCTCCTATTGCAAGTGGTGACCTCCATCTCAGGGGTCCAAGCACTCATAGGCTTCTGGTTTGTGGTCCCAGTGGAAGCCCACCCTCGTTCTTTGATGTGTAAGCCTCACACAAGCTGCTTACACTTGAGGCTTAACACTTGCCCCCATCCATGCCCATGTTGGCTTCTCAACTCTTGAACCAGGCATAAACATCCCTCAATCTCAGATTGAAGGGAACCACAAGGATAAGACAATGAGTTCTCACAAAGGAAATCCTTTGGGCATTTATCCTCCTCAATGCTCTTGAACCTGATGTTGCACCCAAGCCTGTAACAATATCTCTTGGTTAATATTTTCTAGAGCGAGGGAGTTGAGACCAACATTTTCATAAATGATTATCATATAGACAAGATATGATATGATAGGGTTGGTTGGTCAATTTAGACAATTTATAATACATAGTTTTCTTTTATAATCTTGGTATGCAAGATCTGTGCTGGCTGATCTTTTATTTTGGTTGATACCCAAATTTCAGAACATGATACTTTAAATTTTCTATTTTCTCTTCTTGATAGTATTTTGATAATTTTCAACCTTTTTGGTCAAAGTTTTCATGTTAAAATTTTCATTGACGGTGTATTCTATCTTAATAAGAAATTATTTATTTGATAATAGAATTAGTGATGTCTATGGAAGAAGCCATAATATTTCATAAGGTTGTAAATTAGGACTCTGAGGTACCCAACTGATATAAGAGTTGGTAAAAAAAGAGGAAAGAAGGAAAGAGCAGAGTTGAAAGAAGTGTGGATAATAAGGGCAAAAGAGGAGGAAGATAAATGGAAACAAGGCCATACCAAAGGAGTAGTAATTCAATTTACTAACCCATGAAACATATTGTCTAATAGAATAGTAAAACCTCCTATGTATGATTTGCATCCAAATTACCTACTTACAAACTAATACTGGATATATGATGTAGTAAACTAAATTCTTGAGTAAATAAAAAAAATATTTAAGTACTAATGAAGTGCAGTTGGTTTTTAAATAACAATAACTATAATGATTGATTTCTCTAGCATGCGTGCAAAGTATTTACATAGACTGGTCCCTTATTTAACCCTGTTAAGTCATCATCTACATTTTCATTTATTGATTTAAGTTACTGGTTTGATCAAACTGGATTTATTATATAGTTGTTTGGGTTTTGTAATCTAACTAATCAAGCTACCTGTCATTGCTTGAAGCTTTCTGACAATAAATTATGCTTTTATCTTTTTTTTATTTCATCTATAAATTATTTGATTCATGTATCTATTATGATTATAAATGTTCTTAATAATCACTTTTCTACTTGCAAATGCTGAAATGTTGTAGTAGTATTGTTCTCTTGTAAATATTCAATGTTTTCATGAGCTCACTTTGATGGTTCTAATTGGAGTGGATCATAGTTCTCGTAATTTGATTCAACATATGCTAGTTCCATGTCTCGTTTATGCATGAGTGACTGGTTTCACTCATTTGGTTATGTTAGCTACATCTATCTTGGTTGGTTCAGTCTTGATCAGTTCCTAATCGTTTCTTCCATAAGTAATCTCATGAATTTATGCATACCAGTGCATTTCAACTCTATGTTAAGGTTTTGATTTACTGGAACCACATGAAAATTTATTCTAGCTTGTTATAGCAAGACTTATTGAGGCTGGAGTTGTCTGATACTCGTGATTTGTTTTCTTTGTTACCTTTTCTAGTTCTTTTGACTTAAAATTTAACATTTTTTGCAGCTTAAAATTTAATATTATAAGAATCTTGAATCTTGCCACCTCTTGGTCATCATCTATGCTTCGGTCTCACCAAGAATGCAAGCTTTTGCCTCTCTTTGTCTCTTATCCTTCCAAAGTTGTCAAGCATGCTTTCTTGAGCACACAATTTACATATAAATGTCACATTTTGGGTTATTTTCAAGGAAAAGACACCAATTTATTATGTTGCTTGCATCTCCTTGATAAAGGAGTGGATCAAGACATCACTAATATTACTTTTTTCATCTTCAGTCATCTCAAACATAATCTAGTGTCACACAAACCTTTGTTTGTTGGTCTATTCAACATTTGAAATAATATCCATGATAAATATCTTATAGATTAACATTCTTGTGGAGTTCTTTACAAACATACACTGATTTAAGCTTTTGTACTTGTTTCAGAATTAATCATTCTCTTGATAGAGATGCAGTATCATTCTGATTATTGATCTTTGTTTCTTATTTTTTTTCTTCTTTTCTTTTAGGCTCCATCTTTTGTGTTTGTGGATGAGATTGATGCCATTGTTGGTCGTCATGCAAGGAAAGATCCATGAAGATGTGCAACATTTAATGCTCTGATTGCACAACTTAATGGAGAGTAAGTTGCTTCCTCCATAGTTAAAAATCAGTTGGATTGATCCAACTGAGCTTCTAGTCACTTTCATTTGTTGTACCAGTGGATCATGGGTTAATCTTCATGTTGACCCATGCATTGACTTAGCTGAAATCACTAATTGAACCGAATTTAATGAATCAGTTGAGTTGTATATTTATTAAAAAAATATCTGCTAAATATTTGAAAGAAATATTTTGTTAGTAAATTAATGCCCTCATGTCAACCGAAATTTAAAAAGTAAACACAACAAGATACATTTCATAAAACCAAAACCAATAGAATTAGCACATGACGTGATGTTTAAGTTAACAATCCAACTAAAACCAGCAAATGAAAATCTAGTAGAATAAGTATTAGATATGAATAAATATAGCACCTTAACATTATCACTATAAACCTGACCAAAGTACACAACATCATGAATCTGTCAAGCAAAAGAAGGAAAGATAAAGACAAGTTTGCCATCTACATTTTCCTTGCATTATTCCTTACACCGAAGTGCATTTTGCACTTTAGCCAATTTTTAACAAAAATGGCCTGACATTTTGCCACCCGGTTAGGTCATTTTTTTTCCATGCAATTGAATTGTTCGACTGGTTCAATCTAAATTTTATGTAATTCCAATATGCAATTAATGGAGCATTTAGTTTCTGGTTTTTCCAGTCCAACTCACTGGTCAATTTTCATAAATATACATCTGTATTACTTTGTTTGATAAGAATTTCTGCTATTAGTTTATTTTTCTTCAAGAGCAAGTTGGTGCATTCATGAGCTAATTTGAAGCAAATAAGAACATAGGGATCCTCTTTTATGGAAGCAACCATTTACACTTGATTTTGATTGTGTTGTTAATAACAGAACATGCAGAGGGTATTTCATGCAAGTGATTTTTTTAATTGTCTAATATGCTTTTTTCCCCAATGCTTAAAATATGCACAAAACATACAAATTGTTTAGACGGCTAGCCGTAAATCTGTTTTTCACCTGTTCAATAGGAAATCATAGTGATAAAAGCTGGAAACTTCAACATGAAAACTCACAAACTTCGATAAACTAATTTCTTTATTGGAGTTGCTCATTTTCTCTCATGCTGTGGTTGAGTAATTTGGACCGTATAGAGCCTTTTTTTGGTAAAGACTGAAAGAACATATCAACCATGAGAGTTAGTGTATTCCTAAACTATGTTCTAGTTCTACTATCCCCTACACATTGTTAAAAATTAGTTGTTGATGTTGTGCTTTAGTTTTTCTTATCTTGCTTCTTATAGAAAATTGTTTCAAAGGATGATTCTATATGTGCCAATAAATTCAAAGTTAAATACAGCTGTTATTGCATGATTCTTCCCCCTTTGCTGAGGAGGTTCTTCATCTGAGGCCTATTATTGACTGCAAGAGAATCTTAGAAAATTCAAAACTCAAATTGGCCGCCTTAATCTCGCATAGATTAGTCCCATACTAAGAACATGAAGCTATCTGATGATGTATGTGAACATTACCAATTGCTATTACCTTGTTAATAGATATCTTGCAGTGAATGTCCAAGTTATGAAATTTGATTTATTCAATGCAGGTTGATTTGGAAAGGATTGCTAAGGATACTCATGGCTAAGTTGGGGCTGACCTTGCTGCTTTATGCACTGAAGCTGCTCTCCAGTGTATCCGTGAAAAGATGGACATAATTGATCTAGAAGATGAATCAATTGATGTTGAGATTCTCAATTCTATGTCTGTTACAAATGAACACTTTAAGACTGCTTTGGGATCTAGTAACCCATCTGCCCTCCGTGAAATTGTAAGTCTTTGCTTGGGTAATTGTAATCATTTTCAGTTAGTTTTTTTCCTTCTAAATATGATTATCTACATGAATTTTTAAAATAAATTGTTGCTGCAAGAATTGAAAATGAGAAATTTGACATTGGTGTTCTTTCTAAATTAAACTTACCTTTTTCAACTCAAGAAATTCTATAGCCTCATGTGTCTGGTTGGTAACTTGTGTTTACTGTCATATGTTGATGAATGGCCTAAAAACCACTTCTATTTCTACCTTGAGATATGCTGATAGTTTGTTGGGTTTTGATCAGGTTGTTGAAGTACCAAATGTCAGCTGGGATGATATTGGTGGGCTGGAAAATGTCAAGAGGGAACTGCAAGAGGTAGTTTGCTGGATATGTTTGAGGTTTTATGTCCACCAAGTGTGATTTTTTCTTTCTGATGGTGATATTTTAGGACTTCTACAACATGTATATTTCTTCTATTTTTGTTCTTTACTATAGTTAAGTAGACCAAATGATACTTTTGTTTGACATATTTGAACAGTGGATGTTTTAACTCAGAAAACTAGGCATTTGAAGGTGACAAGTGGTGAGATTAGGGAAATGAAAGGCGCAAGAAGAATGGAGCAGTATAGCAAGTTGAACAGATTCTAATTCTCATAATTTAATGTAGCCTCAGCTTGATTTTTGACTCACGATGTTCTACCTTGATGTGTACAATATCTATTAGCTTTTGATGTAAAAAGAATATTTGTGTATTTTATGGATACTGTTGTAAGAAGAATATTTATCTAATTTGTGAATATTTGTGTATTTTCTTGGATACTGTCAGTTTTTCACTGTTTCGAAAATCGAATTTGTGTCATTAAACAATACTGATATTACATCGGTTTTCCACAGTTGTAAAACCGGTGTCATAACTAATATTACATCGGTCGTATACCGCTGTCAAAACTGGTGTTATTAACATATAATATTACATCGGTTTTACACCATTGATGAAATGGTGTCGTTAAGTGATACTACACTGGTTAATAACCGATTCGAACACCGGTGTTGTTAAGTGATACTACACCGGTTTTAACCCGATGTCTAAAATGACAGACCTTTTACATCGGCTTCATAGACATCGGTCGAAAATGTAATAGACACCGGTGGAAAACCGATGTCTATGAGGGTTTTTGTTGTAGTGAAACCCAATAGGCTCTGCACTCCCGGACAACGGACAGAACCATGCGTCCATCCCGCCTCCTCGTCTACTCCGTCTGAGGGTCTTCCGGCATAACTTGGAAGTCATCCTCACCTGTAATAAAAATGTAGTGAGTCTACGACCCAGCAAGTACAGACCAATATGCATAAGAGGATATCCATAAAGTAGAGGAGGTAGTAACTAGAAACTAAACGAAAGCATAAGTCAGATATCATATAGCAGAAGAAATACTCATTGCACAAGTCATCCTATATAGCTAATATGGTGAATATGTCACATATCCGGTAAGCACAATTTGAGCCAGTCAACAGTCCCATGATCCTAGAGGTACCTCGTAGAGAACATGCATACAGTCATATAGCCGAACCTAACCATATCAGTCAAGTTTGGATGGGCCCTCCCCGGAGCTCATCCCGAGTCACCCATCCCGTACTATCACCCCATATGCTCATATTCATCCCAAATAGCCATATAAGAAGAACATAATTTATTTATAACATGCTGGACAATCACAGGGTATGAATAGAGCTATAAATTTAAAGATGTATATGGGATTTATGAACAACATACTAAACGTTCTTTAATCATAAGTAAGCATTCCAGTCATTCTTCATTCTTTTCCAGTTCCGTCCAGTAATCAATCCTTAACTATATTTAGTACACAAGTCAACAACAGTCCATGTAACTGGTAAACGATCCTATTTTTTTTTTTTGGAAGTGAGCAACTAAAGTATGCTGTCATTTCTAATCCAAGTCAAAGAACCTATGTCCGAATTATGCATAACTCAGTAGTTCCATTATCAGAATTATAAAGCAAAACTTAGTAGCTATTGACATCCATGGTTGAATTTAATGCTACACTATAATTCAATATCAACAAATCCTATTCAACGAGCAAGTTAACAATAAATTCATATCCATCGCTAAAGCAAGTCATTTACTGAAATTCAATCCCCCAATCATCAACACAGGACACGAATCCACCAGGATAAAAATTAAAGCCCGCACCAGCATTCTTCAAGCAAATCGGAAAGCAAAATAGAAAAATCTCGAGCCAATGTAGATACAAAACGGTAACAAATTACATATGCGCAAAAACTACCAGTACCATATAACTAAACAGCAACGAATCAACACCCACTCTCCAATTCAGGCCAACCCTTGGTAGACAAAAATCGATAGAGGTAAAATCATTAACGAACAAAATTGAAAATACTTACGTTCTGTCCGATCTACAACTTAGCCAAGCAATTCAATGAACAAGTTTCTTACAAGACACTCACAATAGAAATGACTCGGTGAGAATCAAATCAAAATCCCGTTCACAGACAAATGAATACTCCAGTGGAAAATCGAGCTCCTTCAACAGTATGAATGCACGGACCAAACGACGGAAATCTAGAAATCAAGCGTTTACAAAGCACTTCAATGTAGAGGGAGAACGGAGTACAATCTCATTCCCAAACAAGCAAGATTCACCATATTCACAAAGGAATAGTCCACCAGAAACTCAAACTCCATCAAGAACAAAGCACGATGTCAAAGCCCAAAAATCTAGCGATTCGAGTCAAGAAAGCTTCAACGAAACCTCGGCCGAAACGAGACTCTTCAGAATTGAAAATCCACAGATCATTTCACCAATCGCCTTACCTACGAGAATGAATCACACCTTCTAAGTTCCTACCACCTTACCTCACAGATCTCGCTCTTTCATAAAGAGTTTGAACTTGCCTTTCTCGATTTTTCTTCCTCCCCACGACATTCCCAACAGCCCTCGCGACTTCCGCCACTTGCTCGCGATTCCACGCCCGATCTGCTACCCTCATTCACTCGTTGGCGTGCTGCTGATGTGGTGATCGCCAGACTCGTCGCCTGCTCGCAATGTCCTTGGAGGGGATGTTCGTTTAGGTCGGCGCCTGGCTGGGTCTTTGAGTTCGGCGGAGAGTTTGGTCGAAAGCGGTGGAGGTGAAATGGGTGAAGGAGGCGACGCGGTTTTGGGGAGAATAGTGAAGGAATCATGAACTTATACCTAGCCTTTATATATACCTAGGTCAATTAAATCTGAATCTTAGGTAATTGAGCTCAATCCACTCCTAACTTAATTGGGTATT
Source organism: Zingiber officinale (assembly GCF_018446385.1). NCBI lineage: Eukaryota > Viridiplantae > Streptophyta > Magnoliopsida > Zingiberales > Zingiberaceae > Zingiber > Zingiber officinale. The sequence goes on along the minus strand of NC_055987.1, from coordinate 110,327,016 downwards.
TCTAAACATACCCAATTAAATCCCTTAAAACCTAACATATTTCCCTAAAAATTCATAAACATTTCAGTAAACTCCGTAAATTCATATCAAGTTAATTCCTGATAAATCATCCATAAAAATATATATATTTATTTATTATTTAAATTCGAATATATTATAACCTATTCGATTACACATAATTTAAGCTAGCCACTTAAACTAAACTCCATTTTAATTATACTCAAACTAATTAAATAATTACTTTTAATTAAAACAATTAATTTGGGACATTACACAGGAAGCATTAGCTTCTGCCCTAACAATCTCCACATAACACTTACGTGTTGTTATTTGATCTCCCTTAACCTCCCCTACTTGATTATCCACGGGAAATTTTATCTTTTGATAGAAAGTAGAAATGACCATCCTAAATTCATTCAAGGTCGGTCGACCTAAAATAACATTATAAGCTGATGAAGCATCCACCACAATGAAAATTGACCGGCAAGTTCGTATAAGAGGCTCCTCCCCTAGAGATATGGACAATTTTATCTGACCCAATGGTTGTAAGAGTGACCATAGGTTGAAGCTCGCTCGGGTCAATCTACAACTGGTCAAAAGCTTGTTTAAAAATGATGTTAACAGAGCTACCAGTATCAATAAAAGTATGTGAAATATTATAATTGGCTATAACAACCTTGATTATCAGTGCATCATCATGGGGTACTTCTACCCCCACCAAATCTTGGAATCTGAAACTGATCTCCAGCCTAGCTGCCTTTTCGGCACTACATCCGACAGCATGAATTATTAGTCGTCGAGCGTGGGACATTCTCGTCCGGTTGGAATCACCATCAGTGGGTCCTCCTGCTATCATACTAATGTTACCTCGAGCGGCATTACTACGATTTTCTTCCTGTCAGGCTCTTGATGACTCTGATTGTGCCTGGCCAGGTGCTTGAGTTGATACCACAGGGAGGGGTAATATTCTTGCCTGCGACCCGTTCAGCTTATACTCAATCCTGTGTAAGGGAATAGGTTGCTAAACACGCAAACGTGCAGTGGAAAAACCTATTTCCTCCAGAAGATCCATGTGAAGGAAAACATAATCTTATACTAAGTTAGATCTAAGGACATGATAGAGTTATACCTTTGAAGCGTGCTCACGATCTCCCGACAGCTTGGATCACAGCACATCAAGCATTCACGCCTGTACGGTATCCACACGAACAAGCCTTTCCTTCGTTTGTCTCACAAACTCAACGAGATGGAGAAGGAAACACACAAGGTTGTGTTAGCAACCTCAAATGTATGTTTCGGCCAAGCAAGGGAAGGAGGAAGAAGAAGATGCAAAGAGACTCTTCACCTTCTCAAGTGATCAAAATCTCTAATGAAAATATCATCCAAATGATATTTATAACCATCCCATGGAATACTAAGAGTCTCCACCCTTTCATCTTCTAATCCAATGGCTCAAAATTAACCATTCAATCCAATGGTTGAATTTTGACCATTCAACTTCCTTGGTGAACTCAAGTTCACCCAATGAGTCTAACCCATTGATTCCCATGTATTGGACTCAATCCAACAATTGGATCTATTTGAGTCTAACTCAATGAGTCTAATTCGGATTACACTTAATCCAATGAGTGGGTTCATTCGAGTCTAACTCAATGATTAATCCAAAAAGCCTAATCATCTCATGATTGTCTCTTAGGGCTAATTACTAACAATTTCCCACTAACACTAGTGCCAATCACCACTAAGATGACATCAACACTTTAGATCTACCCACTATTCTTAATATCCTTTGTATTTTAGTCAAACTAAAATACTCATCTCCATATCTACTTATTCTTTATGTGTGACCCTGTAGGCTCTCGAAACGTTGGCAATGTATCCAAATCAATATTTGCGATACATAAGCAATGAGAGGCATCTAGCAAGGGATCATTGTTACCCAAGTGATGAGAAAGTCGTGATCCGACCTAACCTTTCTGTGGCTATCATGTTGTATGACTTGGTCCCTCTATCCTTGATATCTAGATTGATCAATGAGGCATAGACCGTGTCATCCTCTTATCAATCTTTGTGTTTCTTGATCTCCAAGTAGACACACTCAATCAAATAAGCTCAATATCTCATATTGACTCATTTGCGCATGGCCATGCTTTCTTGTGTCCTACTAATCTGTTAGTTAGAGCCCTAGAGCCAATCATTTGATGATTGTATGGACTCATTGTATCATATTCTTGTATATTAATAAAGGCATTTGTTTGGTTATTATACTTATTTGTATTAGTGCCAAATAGACTAAGTATAATAGCGTCCTTGAGTAGAAGGTTCATACCTATATCAATCGATTAGTTGAATCGATAGTGAGATGATATAGGGAACACTACTCTAAATCATTCCTAGTCGAGTATTAACATTCAGGGACAATGTTAATGCAATAAGACTAGCATGTAGGTCAGCTCGATGACTTGATCTCACAAGTCATAGATATAGAGATATCAAGCTGACACATGGGTATACATTGGAGAATGTATACTGAATGACCCGCCATGAGAAAGTATCATGGATCGTTATATGAGTGTCATATACTTTCTCATGTGGCTATTAGTATGACTATTAGTCCTTAGATCTGAAGTCACCATGGATCCCTACATAAGGAGTTATGTACTTTGGTTTCGTCAAACGTCACCCGTAATGGGTGGACTATAAAGGCGATTCTCGGGTATGTAACAAATTATGCAGAGGGATGTGAGTGATGTAGATGGGATCTATCCCTCCCATATGACGGAGCGACATCAATATTCTTGATAGAGTTAGACCACGAAGTGCATGGCCATGCCCAAATGAGTCAACATTAGATGTTGAGCTCATTTGATCGAGTGAGTCTACTTGGAGTTCAAGATTTAGATTGATTAGAGGATGACACGGTCTATGCCTCATATTGATCAATCTAGATGTCTAGGATAGAAGGACAATGACATATTTTGTGAGGAGTCACAATTGGTAGTCACAAGGTGATGTCGGATCTCGACATTCTTGTAACTTGGGTAGTAATGATGTGTTGCTAGATACCGCTCATTACTTATGCTCCTAAATGGGTTTAGGGCATTGCCAACATTACAAGAACCTATAGGGTCACACACTAAGGACAATTAGATGGAGATTTGGTTCATATGATGAACTAAGAGGATTAGATTCATTTGATGAATCATATTGGATTAAGAGTAATCCAAATTGGGCTAATTGAGTTGGACTCAAGTTGATTCATGTATTCAATGAGTCTAATTTAGATTATGACTCATTAAATCAACTTAATTTAATGAATTAGATTCATTATATTAAGTTGGCTTGAATCATATGGTTAGATTAGATCGACCATGAGAGAGATTTGATCAAGTTTGACTTGATTTGAGAGGAAGAGAAAAGTCATGTTTGACTTGACTTTTGCCACATCACTAGTGAGTTGGCAAGATGTGGACCAATAGGATTGCTCCACATCATCAATGTGTGCCACCTCATGGAGGTTACAAGCCTCCATAGCATTTAATGTGGTCGGCCCACATTAAATGAGGAGGTTACACTTGTTGCCATGTCATTTAGTGAGGTGGCAAGATGTGGACCAATAGTGTTGATCCACATCATCCTAGAGTGCCACCTCATGGGGGTTACAACTCTTAATGGTCTCCACATTAATTGGAATTAATGTGGGGGTTACACCTCCTAGAGTGGCCGGCCACTTGATGGCTAAGGGGTTTTTGAATTTCCTCTCATTGATTTCATTCACTCTTCTTCTCCCTTGAGTGCTCTCTCTTCTCCTTCTCCCATTCCTTGGTCGAACACTCCATTGGTGCTAGCACACCTTGTGTTTTGGTCATCTCCTTCTACTTGTGTCCGTGTGGATACATATAGAGGTTGTTTACTTTGACAACTAGAGATCCGGCGACATCATGGACAAGCGGGAACGCGAAGGGCTTCGCTACAAGGGTAATGATCTTAACTTTAGTGTAGATCTAAAGTTTTTACAAACTCATACAAGAAAAAGGTTTTTCGATAATTTTGTTTATGAATCTTTGCACGAGATCCATGGCTTTGGGTGACTCGGGGTTTCCGCTTCGCGGCCCGAAGAACCCAACAGTGGTATCAGAGCCACGTGCAAAGACTTGTACGAGTTCATTTGTATTTTTATGAAAAATATACCTTCTGTGATTTTCTGTAAAAATTGAGTTTTTAGAGTTTTTATGAGTAATTTTTCCGTAGAAGCGAAGCACAAGTGTCTCGGCACTTGTAGGCTTCGGCTACCGGAAAGTTTTCTTTTAAACGGTTTCGTTTTGCCCCAAATCCGTTTGGGACAGCGGGGTCGGGTGCCATTAGATCGCAAAGGAGCAACTCACGATGGTTAGATCATGGGTAGGGGCATTGCCCCTAACCCCGCAAGGGAATTTGCTCCGCGATTGCACCCGAAATCGCTAAAAACGAACCCGCCGGGAAGATTTTTCCGAAACGGCAATGTCTCGACCCAAATCGTTTCGAAACAACGGGTTTAGGCGCTGTTGGATCGCAAAGGAACCCTCGTGATGGTTAGATCGCGGGTAGGGGCGCTGCACCTGGGCCCCGCAAGGGGATCCGTTTCGCGATTGCGCCCGAAACCGCTAAACGGGATCGCCGGGAAATTTTACTAATAAAAATTGTAAAAATTATTTTTAAAATTACAGAAAAATTATGAAAAATATATAATTTTGAATTATATATTAATTTGTGATAGTCATGGCCCAAAATACCCAATAAGATTGGATTTGTGTTGTAATTCATAATACGGCCTGCGTGCCGTCATATGATTGTGTGTGCTGTATTTTTATTTTTTTTCCACGGCCTGCGCGTCATGCCTTTCTCTTATTCTGATTGTAAATTAGATTTAGACTCGAATGTTACTCGAGTTTCAAATTGTAATGTACAAATTGGAGCAGTGGAGGGTCCACACGAGACGGAGTTCCGAGGCGGGCACGAGCAACACAAGGTGGTCAAAGGGAGGAGCTTGTAGAAGCTGTTGACCCTAGGTTGACCATTCAATCTTCTCATTGGCTTGAGAAGATCATAGTAGGGCCATGACTAAATCACAAATAGATTAATTAATTAATTGTTATGTATCTGATGCATGTTTAATAATTAATTAATTAATTAGTGCCTTAACGATTAGATTAGATCTAAGTCGTGCACATGATGCACCCTTGCGATTAGATTAGATCTAAGTCGTGCACAAGATGCATCCTTCTCGATTAGATTAGATCTAGATCGAACCAACTCTAAATGCCTAATCGTGCCGTGATACCTATCACTACCTCGATCACATGTATTATTGAATCTGCCAAAGCAGAGCAATACATATTATCTTGGTAGGGTACAGAGGGACAATCTTGGTCCTGCCTATCAACGCATGGGTGAATACAAACTCAATTAGATTGAGTATTCCTAGTTACTCGGTTGGATCGAGTCAACTATAGGCATTCTTCCAATAGTTGGAAAGGTAGGACAAAATCACGTTTATATTAACTCTCGGGCGTATTAGCCAAAGCTAACTCGAGTTTTAATATAAATATGGATCTTGATCCTATAAACAAGAGTTGCATAGAGATGTAATTGGTAATCGTTACATACCGATCATACTAAGCCTTGGGCATATTAGCCAAAGCTAACTCAAGGGTTAGTATGATGTGGATCTTGTCCCACAAGAATTATTGTATTCAGTGGGAGCATCATTTAGTTAAAGGCCTAATTAAATGATTTTAAAAGAATATGATATTTATTTCTGCAAATTTTCTGTTGTAGATAACCATGACGTCGAACACGAATTCCTTCTCCCTGCGATCTGTCCTTGAAAAGGACAAGCTCAACGGAGCGAATTTCCTGGACTGGTACAGGAACTTGAGAATAGTTCTCACCCAAGAATATAAACTGTATGTTCTGGAGCAGCCCATTCCGGAGGCTCCTCCTGCCAATGCCCCGCGAGCCGACAAAGATGCTTACAAGAAGCATCAAGACGACGCATTAGATGTGTCCTGTCTAATGCTCGCGACCATGAACTCAGAGCTTCAGAAGCAACATGAGTTGATGGGCGCTTACGATATGGTTGAGAATCTTCGCCAACTATATCAGGGACAAGCGAGGCATGAGAGATTTGAGATCTCTAAGGCAAGATGTCAGATGGGGCTCCTGTAGGTCCTTATGTACTCAAGATGATTGGGTACATAGAGAACCTACAAAGACTGGGGTTCCCACTTGGCCAAGAGCTGGCCACTGACTTGATCTTGCAGTCCTTGCCGGATAGCTATAGTCAATTCGTTCTCAACTGTAACATGAACGAGATTGACAAGCCACTGCCCGAGCTACTTAGTATGTTACGAACTGCTGAGATTAACCTTAAGAAGGTTAAGCCCATTCTGATGGTCCAGAAGCACAAGGGCAAGGGCAAGCCCAAAGGTAAAGGAAAGTCTCAAACCAAGGGCAAAGGCAAGGCACTGAAGCCTAAAGGAGGGGTCGCCAAGGATGCTACCTGCTTCCACTGGAAGAGGAACCGCAAGGTATACTTGGAGGATCTTAAGAAGAAGCGAAGTGAGACTTCCACTGGTATATATGTTATAGAAGTCAATCTATCTATTTCTACATCATGGGTATTAGATACTGGATGTGCTTCTCACATTTGTCCTGAAATAGCAGAGCATTGGCAAAGGGGGAGGTGGACCTACGAGTAGGCAATGGAGCACGGGTTGCTGCTGTTGTTGTAGGAACTTATCAGCTATCTCTGCCCTCTGGGCTTGTACTAGATTTAGATGATTGTTGTTATGTGCCTGCTCTTACTAAGAACATAGTTTCAGTTTCTTGTTTAGACAAGAAAGGATACTCTTTTATAATAAAAGACAAATGTTGTTCTGTTTATTTAAAAGATATGTTCTATTGTAGTGCACCACTAATAAACGGACTCTATATTCTAGACCTTGAGAGCCCTATCTATAACATTAGTACCAAGAGGTTCAAGTCAAATGACATGAACCAAACTTATCTCTGGCACTGTCGCTTAGGTCATATAAATGACAAGCGCTTATCCCAGCTCCATAAGGATGGTTTGCTGGACTCATTTGATTTTGAATCATATGAGATATGCGAGTCATGCCTACGAGGCAAGATGACCAAGACTCCCTTTAGTGGGCACAGCGAGAGAGCGACTAATTTGTTAGAACTCATACATAGTGATGTATGTGGCCCTTTCAATGTCACTGCTAGAGGCGGTTATAGGTACTTCATCACATTTACTGATGACTTCAGTAGATATGGTTATGTGTATTTGATGACACATAAATCTGAATCATTTGAAAAGTTCAAAGAATTCAAGAATGAAGTACAGAACCAGCTTGGCAAGAGTATTAAGGTACTTCGATCAGATCGAGGTGGTGAATACTTAAGCCATGAGTTTCGTGACTACTTAGCTGAGTGTGGGATTTTATCTCAACTCACTCCTCCTGGAACACCACAGTGGAATGGTGTATTCGAAAGGAGGAATCGTACCTTATTAGATATGGTACGATCTATGATGAGTCACACTGATCTTCCGACATACCTTTGGGGTTATGCTCTAGACACGGCAGCTTTTATACTCAATCGAGTTCCATCCAAGGTCGTGATAAAGACACCATATAGGATATGGACTGGGAGAGATGCCCAGGTGTCTTTCATGAGGATTTGGGGTTGTGAGGCTTACGTTCGACGTCAAGTCTCAGACAAGTTAGGACCCAAATCCGACAAGTGCTACTTTATCGGATATCCCAAGGAAACTAAGGGATATTACTTCTACATTCCCAGTCAGCACAAGGTAGTTGTGGCAAAGACTGGGGTCTTTCTAGAAAGGGACTTTGTTTCTAGAAAGACTAGTGGGAGCACATTCGATCTTAAAGAAGTTCAAGATGCGAACAATAGCACTGATGCCTCGATGGAAATTGAACTGGAACCACAAAGTGTTGTGGATGATGTTGTTCCACAAAGAGTTGAGGAACAACAACCAGTTCAAGTAGACATACCTCTTCACAGGTCTGATAGGGTACGTCATCAGCCTAAGAGATACTCATTTCTCTTGTCTGACCATGATGACATTGTGCTCATAGAGGATGAGCCCACCACCTATCAAGAAGCTGTGATGAGACCAGATTCCGAGAAATGTCTAGAGGCCATTCTCGGAGCTGGAATCTTCGATTCGATGATGCAATCAAACAGTTTGGTTTCATCAAGAACGAAGATGAGCCTTGTGTCTACAAGAAGGTTGTAGAAAACATAGTTGTCTTCCTCATATTGTATGTGGATGACATACTACTCATTGGGAAGGACATCCCTATGCTTCAGTCTGTCAACACCTGGCTAGAGAGTTGCTTCTCAATGAAGGACTTAGGTGAGACATCCCACATTCTTGGGATACAGATCTATAGAGATAGATCTAAGAGATTGCTTGGCCTAAGTCAGAGTACATACATGGACGAGATACTCCTACGGTTTGCCATGCAGAACTCCAAGAAGGGATTTCTGCCGATGTCACATGGTGTGAGTCTTTTGAAGACTCAAGGTCCCTCTTCTGGAGAGGAGAGAGACCGCATGGATCAGATCCCTTATGCCTCAGCTATAGGATCGATCATGCACGCTGTACTCGACCTGATGTCTCGTATGCTTTGAGCATGACGAGCAGATACCAGTCAGATCCAGGTGAAAGTCACTGGATAGCGGTCAAGAATATTCTTAAGTACTTAAGAAGGACTAAAGAATATTTCTTGATATATGGAGGCAATGATAAGCTAGCTGTAAAGGGTTACAGTGATGCTAGCTTCCAGACCGACCAGGATGACTATAGATCGCAGTCAGGGTTCGTATTCTACTTGAATGGTAGTGCTATGAGCTGGCAGAGTTCACAGCAGTTCTACAACGTTTCCATCTTATTCGAGAGATTATCGATAGAGGAGATGTGAAGATTTGCAGAGTATCTATAGAAGCTAACATCGCAGATCCCTTGACCAAGGCTTTGGCACAGAGAAAGCATGATGGTCACACTAGGTCATTAGGCCTTAGAGCCTATACTGATTGGCACTAGTGCTAGTGGGAGATTGTTAGTTACAGCCCTAGAGCCAATCATTTGATGATTGTATGGACTCATTGTATCATATTCTTGTATATTAATAAAGGCATTTGTTTGGTTATTATACTTATTTGTATTAGTGCCAAATAGACTAAGTATAATAGCGTCCTTGAGTAGAAGGTTCATACCTATATCAATCGATTAGTTGAATCGATAGTGAGATGATATAGGGAACACTACTCTAAATCATTCCTAGTCGAGTATTAACATTCAGGGACAATGTTAATGCAATAAGACTAGCATGTAGGTCAGCTCGATGACTTGATCTCACAAGTCATGGATATAGAGATATCAAGCTGACACATGGGTATACACTGGAGAATGTATACTGAATGACCCGCCATGAGAAAGTATCATGGATCGTTATATGAGTGTCATATACTTTCTCATGTGGCTATTAGTATGACTATTAGTCCTTAGACCTGAAGTCACCATGGATCCCTACATAAGGAGTTATGTACTTTGGTTTCGTCAAACGTCACCCGTAACAGGGTGGACTATAAAGGCGATTACTGGGTATGTAACAAATTATGCAGAGGGATGTGAGTGATGTAGATGAGATCTATCCGTCCCATATGACGAGAGCGACATCAATATTCTTGATAGAGTTAGACCACGAAGTGCATGGCCATGCCCAAATGAGTCAACATTAGATGTTGAGCTCATTTGATCGAGTGAGTCTACTTGGAGTTCAAGATTTAGATTGATTAGAGGATGACATGGTCTATGCCTCATATTGATCAATCTAGATGTCTAGGATAGAAGGACAATGACATATTTTGTGAGGAGTCACAATTGGTAGTCACAAGGTGATGTCGGATCTCGACATTCTTGTAACTTGGGTAGTAATGATGTGTTGCTAGATACCGCTCATTACTTATGCTCCTAAATGGGTTTAGGGCATTGCCAACATTACAAGAACCTATAGGGTCACACACTAAGGACAATTAGATGGAGATTTGGTTCATATGATGAACTAAGAGGATTAGATTCATTTGATGAATCATATTGGATTAAGAGTAATCCAAATTGGGCTAATTGAGTTGGACTCAAGTTGATTCATGTATTCAATGAGTCTAATTTAGATTATGACTCATTAAATCAACTTAATTTAATGAATTAGATTCATTATATTAAGTTGGCTTGAATCATATGGTTAGATTAGATCGACCATGAGAGAGATTTGATCAAGTTTAACTTGATTTGAGAGGAAGAGAAAAAGTCATGTTTGACTTGACTTTTTGCCACATCACTAGTGAGTTGGCAAGATGTGGACCAATAGGATTGCTCCACATCATCAATGTGTGCCTCCTCATGGAGGTTACAAGCCTCCATAGCATTTAATGTGGCCGGCCCACATTAAATGAGGAGGTTACACTTGTTGCCATGTCATTTAGTGAGGTGGCAAGATGTGGACCAATAGTGTTGATCCACATCATCCTAGAGTGCCACCTCATGGGGGTTACAACTCTTAATGGTCTCCGCATTAATTGGAATTAATGTGGGGGTTACACCTCCTAGAGTGGCTGGGCACTTGATGGCTAAGGGGTTTTTGAATTTCCTCTCATTGATTTCATTCACTCTTCTTCTCCCTTGAGTGCTCTCTCTTCTCCTTCTCCCATTCCTTGGCCGAACACTCCATTGGTGCTAGCACACCTTGTGTTTTGGTCATCTCCTTCTACTTGTGTCCGCGTGGATACATATAGAGGTTGTCTACTTTGACAACTAGAGATCCGGCGACATCTTGGACAAGAGGGAACGCGAAGGGCTTCGCTACAAGGGTAATGATCTTAACTTTAGTGTAGATCTAAAGTTTTTACAAACTCGTACAAGAAAAAGGTTTTTCGATAATTTTGTTTACGAATCTTTGCACGAGATCCATGGCTTTGGGTGACTCGGGGTTTCTGCGACGCGAAAAAGCGGTTTTCGCGGCCCGAAGAACCCAACATAATCAAGGGGTCCACAGATATCACGTCCGTAATATGGAAGGAATATATCCCATCTACATCACTCACATCCTTCGCATAATTTATTACATACCCAGTGATTGACTTTATTGTCCACCCTGTTACGAGTGACGTTTAACGATACCAAAGTATACAACTCCTTATGTAGGGAATCGTAGTGACTTCAGGTCTAAGGACTATTCATACTAATAGTCACATGAGAATATTTATAACACTCATACGACGATCCATGAAACATTCTCATGGAGGGTCATTCAGTATATATTCTCTAATATATACTCATGTGTCAACCTGATATCTCATATCCATGACTTGTGAGATCAAGTCTTCCGTTGACCTATATGCTAGTCTTAACGCATTAATATTGTCCTTGTATATTAATGCTCGACTAGGAATAGTTAAGAGTAGTGTTCTCTACAATATCTCACTATCAATTCAACCAATTGATTATTGTAGATAAGAACCTACTACCCAAGGACATTATTATATTTATTCAATCGGCATTGATTGCAATAAATATAATAACCATAACCATTGCCTCTTAATTAATAGTGATATATGATACAAAATGAGCCCTTTACAATCATCTCATAATTGGTAATAGGGATAATACTAACAATCCACTAGCACTAGTGCCAATCACTTAGGTATCAAATACCCATTGACCTAATGTGACCATCATGCTTTCCCTATGCCAAAGCTTTGGTCAAAGGATCCGCAATGTTAGCATCGGTTGGGACTCTGCATATCCTTACATCGCCTCTATCGATGATCTTTCGAATGAGATGGAATCGCCTAAGTATGTGTTTGGATCTCTGATGAGAGCGAGGTTCTTTAGCTTGTGCAATAACCCCATTGTTATCATAATAGAGGTCTATTGGGTTTGCTACACTAGGAACAACACCAAGCTCTGTAATGAACTTCCTAATCCAAACAGCCTCCTTTGCTGCAGCTGATGCAGCAATGTACTCGGCTTCTGTTGTAGAATCAGCGACTATGTCCTGCTTTGAACTCTTCCAGCTTACAACACCACCATTTAAGCAAAATACATACCTTGACTGTGATATGCAATCATTCTTGTCAGTTTGGAAGCTAGCATCGGTGTAACCCTGTACAACAAGCTCTTCATTGCCTCCAAAGATCAAGAAATAATCTTGAGTCCTTCTCAAGTACTTAAGAATATTCTTGACTGCTGTCGAGTGACCTTCACTTGGATCTGACTGGTATCTGTTCGTCATGCTCAACACATACGAGACGTCTGGGCGAGTACAAAGCATGGCATACATGATAGACCCTATAGCAGATGCATAAGGATTCTGATCCATGCAGTCCCTTTCTACCTTAGAAGAGGGACATTGAGTCTTCGAAAGACTCACACCATGTGACATAGGCAGGAATCCCTTCTTGGAATTCTCCATAGCAAAACGTTTAAGCTCCTTATCAATGTACGTACTCTGGCTTAGGCCAAGCAATCTCTTAGATCTATCTCTATAGATCTTAAGACCTAAAATATAGGCTACTTCACCTAAATCTTTCATTGAAAAACAATTCCAAAGCCAAGTCTTCACTGAATGAAGAGTAGGGATATCATTTCCAATGAGAAGTATGTCATCTACATATAATATGAGAAAGATAACTGTGCTCCCACTAACCTTCTTGTAGACACAAGGTTCATCTTCATTCTTAATAAAACCAAACATTTTGATCGCATCATCGAATCTAAGATTCTAGCTTCTAAAAGCTTGCTTCAATCCATAAATGGATCTTTGCAACTTACAAACCTTTCCAGCATGCTCTGGATCTACAAAACCCTCAGGTTGTGTTATGTACACATCCTCGAGTAGATTTTCGTTAAGAAATGCGGTTTTGACATCCATCTGCCAGATCTCATAATTATAGTAAGCAACAATAGCAAGCATGATCCGAATGGACTTGAGCATCGCAACTGGTGAAAAGGTTTCATCATAGTTTATACCATAAATCTACTTGAATCCTTTAGCCACCAATCTACCTTTATAGGTATGCTTATTTCTATCCATGTCAGTCTTCACCTTGAAGACCCACTTACACCCAATGGATTTGATCTCTTCAGGTAGATCAACCAAAGTCCATACTTGGTTAGTGTACGTGGATTTCATTTTGGATCTCATGGCCTCTAGCCATTTCTCAGAATCTGGGCCCTATACAACTTCCTGATAAGATGTAGGCTCATCAAGACCAATAATCTCTACATCACTGTGGTCAGATAAGAGAAAAGAATATCTCTCAGGTTGATGACGAATCCTATCAGATCTGCGTAGAGCTTGTGCTACTTGAACAGGTTGTTGTTCCACAACTTCTTGTGGTGTAAAAAGATCTCGATCCACAACATCTTGTGGTACTTGTTCAATTTCCATCAAGGTGTCAGTGCTAGTATCTTGAACTTCTTCAAGATTGACTTCACTCCCACTAGTTTTTCTAGAAATAAATTCCCTTTCTAGAAATACACCAGTCCTGGCAACAAACACCTTGCCATGTGTGGGATTATAAAAGTAATATCCCTTTGTTTCCTTGGGATATCCAACAAAGTAGCACTTATCTAATTTGGATCCTAATTTATCTGAGATTTTTCGTCGAACGTAAGCCTCACAACCCTAAATCTTCATAAACGACATATTTGAACTCTTCCCTGTCCATATCATATATGGTGTCTTTATGATAGCCTTGGATGGAATTCGGTTAAGTGTGAAAGTGGTTGTCTCTAGAGCATGTCCCCAGAAGGAAGTAGGAAGATCTGTATGACTCATCATCGATCGTACTGTAACACCCACTAAGCTTTTACGATAAATATAAGAATGATGAATTTACCTTAGAAAAATAATAAGAAGTGAGTTGAAGCAAAAAGAAATAAAATGAAATAAAAAGAAGAGGAGGTCAAGGATTGAACCTTGAACCTCTTATATTATAATTTATAGAATTAATTAGTAGAAACCAGTTGGGATAGGAATAATATATTGATAGCAAAGGAGGGAAACTCATGATAAGGATGAGAGTAAAAGCTAGCCAAAAGAAAACAAGAAAAGAACAAGAGAAAGACAACTTGCCTTCCTTCCTTTCTCTCCCTCTTTCTCTTCTTTGCCGTGACTTAAAGAGGGGAAATTAAGGGGATTCATTCCCCCTTGTTTCATCATGAATGATGAGAAAAAATAAATAAATAAAATAAAAATAAAAAAATGAAAAAAAAGGGCTAAGGGAGAAGGAAAGCAAAAACCAATTTTGCTACCTCTTTCCCCTTAACATAAAAGAGAGTATGTAAAGAGGAGATTTTACTTTTCTCTCATTTCTCTCATTCTCTCCTCTCCATCACCGAGAACCTCAGCCCCCTCTCCTCCATCTTCGGCCCCAAGCCAAGGTTTTCTCCTAAGAAAGCCTAAGATACAAGGAGGACTTAGCAAGGGAATCAAGGGAAGGGAACTAGAAGAAGAGGCTACTTCTTCCATCACCATACTTTAGAACCACAAGCGAAAAGGATGTAAGCTTCCCCTCACCTGTGGTACAAGGCGTTTTATGTGCTTTTCATATTTTATGAGGATTAGAAAACCTAGAATAGAATTTAAGAAAAATTCGGCCAAAGAAGAGTTTTCAAATCTAGGAAGGTTTAAACAAGTCCTCATTTCATGATATTTTTCTATGCTATGTAGGAAGGTGTTCCTTCATGTTTTTATACCTATATGATGCTTGGTCAGAGGAGTACCTAACCCTAGAATTTCGGCCAAAAATATTTTAAAGAGGTGAGGGAAATCATTGTTTAACCAAACTAGTACAAGATTCCCTCCATGAATTACTAAGGGTCTTTTATTGGTTTTTCTTGCTTGAAAGTTACCTGGAACCAAAAGAAATCCACTCATATGTTTTGGCCAAGAAAAGAGCTTAGGGTTAGGAAGACCTTTAAATTTAAGTAACCATGTTTATATGATAGAATATAGAGTTCTCTTAAAGAATTGCATGTGGAATATTGCTAGAAATTCATGAACTCTTCATTAAGATTTTCGGCCATGATAAGATGGATAGCTTAGAAAAGCTTAAAAAAAATTTTAACATGCTCAAGACCTCTGTGATATTAAGATATGAAAGTTGTTTAATGCTCTCATGCTTAATTAGGGTATAGAGAATTTAGTTACATGATATATGACATGTAAGATCACAAGGGTCCTAGCTTGTTTATGAACCAAATTTGTATATGATGTTCTTAGTAATTTTTGCCATGAAACTTACTTAGGTTTTCCATGATTTAGGCCACTTAAAACCTAGTCTAGAGATTGGTAGGTTTCAGCCATGAGGAAAAAAATAAAAGAAAAAGGAAAGAAACCTAGGAAGCCTAAGACACAATTCACATGTATGTTTATTATGCTTGTCTTTATACATGCTATGAAACTTGTATGACTTCCTATGCTTTTAGGATATTTGAAGCAAACTTAAACATTGATGAGTCTCGGCCAAGTAGGGTTTAAATGACCTAGAGGCCTTAGAGTTGAAACCAATTGTGTTAAAAATGCTTCTTATGGAAATATGATAATATGTTGATTGTGTCACATGCTTGTATAATTTTTCCATGACCTAAATGGACCATTGTATGTTTCAGCCATGAAGGGATAGATGCCCTAGAAACCCTAGAACAAAAATTAAATATGCTCATGTCACTCTACATGAAATATGATAAGTAGAAAGCCAAAGTTCTCATGCTATATGTTGTTTAATGACCTAAAATGAGGCTAGGGTAAGTTTCGGCCATACCCATTGTATGATGCCTTATTATGAATTTATACATGATGTTAGTTCAAGTTCACATGCTTGTATGCTTGCTTTTGGCCCTAATGAATACTTGTTAAATTTCGGCCATGACATATGTTAAGGGCTTGAAGAACTTAGGAACTAGCTCAAATATGCTTACTATGTTACTTGGAAAAAATGCTATAAATATGGTTTAAGGTTTCCATGCTTTCATGACATTTGGGACCTTGTTTCACACCTGATAGGGTTCGGCCACATGAAGTTTAGGGACTTGGAGAACTTAGAAACCAAGTTAATCATGCTTATAATGCTTCCTATGAAATTGATGTGATGATAATTTAGGTTCCACATGCTTGGAGGTTGTTTTTACCTAAATTGAGATCTAAGGGGGCCATGATAAGAACCCAAGGGATTAGGAAACTTAGAACCCAAGCTAACTATGTTACCATGTTTCTTATGATAGTATAATCACATGATACACCCTTATGCTTAAACATGTATGCTTGTGATTTATACTTTCCATGATATGATATGTGCTTAGAAATATCCATGCTTTGAAAATATGCTATGTGCTTAAAGTATGCATGCTTTTATGATATGCTATGTGGATAGAAATATGCATGCTTTGATGATATGCTATGTGCTTAAAATATGCATGCTTTCATGATATGCTATGTGGATAGAAATATGCATGCTTTTATGATATGCTATGTGCTAAAAATATGCATGCTTTCATGATATGCTATGTGGATAGAAATATGCATGCTTTGATGATATGCTATGTGCCTAAAATATGCATGCTCTCATGATATGCTATGTGGTGAAAATATGCATGCTTTTATGACATGATGTATGCCTAAGTGATGCATACTTTTTATGACATGATGTATGCCTAAGTGATGCATACTTTTTATGACATGATGTATGCCTAAGTGATGCATACTATTTATGATATGATGTATGCCTAAGTGATGCATACTTTTATGACATAACGTATGCCTAAGTGATGCATACTTCTATGATATGCTATGTGACTAAACGATGCATTTTTATACATGCTACTTTACTTTGTAAGGCTTGTACCAAGGGTGGGCTCCTAATCAGCCCCTAGGCCTTTGGCTGTGTGATCCAGGCTAGTAAAAACAAAGGGATGGGCTCCTTAGTACGCCCCTAGGTCTATGGCTGTGTGATCCGGACCTAGTTCCTAGTATGATTCAAGACATGCTACCTTGGATATACTTAGGAAGCGCGCATATCTACGTGATTTATCTATGTGTGGTACAAGACGGGGCCCTGATTATGTTGATATTATGTTCAAGTATATATGTAAGAAGAAATAGTTTTAAAGATCATGAGACATACACATGTTTTTCGGATACATGTTTTCAAATCATATTGCATATACCTTATGATCATGTTGTGATGATGCTATGATTTATGATATGCCATGATTAGATATGATTATGTTATGTTTCATGCTATGCTTTAAGAGCTTGATATGCCATGCCACCTTATGATGATACTATGATATGCCATGATTAGATATGATTATGTTATGTTTCATGCTATGCTTTAAGAGATGATATGCCATGACTAGTTATGATTTTGTTATGTTGCATGATATGCTTAAAGAGTATGATATGTTATGCCATGACTAGTTGAGATCATGCTATGTTGAGACATTCTTTGATCATGTGGTGATTTTCAATTTTAGTGAGTAGGAAAGGAACTTACTGAGCCATGGGTGCTCATATCTTACTTTCCTTGTACCACAGATAAAGGAAAAAGCTGGATGAGCTAAAGGAGCAGCAGGAGAGGCAAGGAGATGTGTGTGGCAGTGGCTAGGCAACCAAATAAGAACCTGCTTTAAAAACTTTTAAAGAACTATGCTTTGGTATCATGAATTGTAGTACCGTATGTGTGACTTGATGTTATGTTTCTACTAATTTTGATATCATGTTATTGATGCCATGATAGTGTAGTTCGGATTTGATGAAAAGAAAAACAAAAGAAAAGTTTTTATTAAACTAAGAAAATTATTTTAAGTCTTCCGCTGTTTTAAAAAGAAAAATTTGTACATGAAGTATCGTAGCCCCGTCCCTTAGGGTTAGCAGGGAGGGCGGGCGTTACAGGTACCATATCTAATAAAGTACAGTTCCTCCTTTCTGATACACCATTCCATTGTGGTGTTCCAGTTGGAGTGAGTTGAGATATTATCCGACACTCAACGAGAATGTCATGAAACTCTTGGCTAAGGTATTCCTCACCTCGATCTGATCGAACATCTTAATACTTTTACCAAGTTGGTTTTGTACTTCATTCTTAAATTCTTTGAACTTTTCAAAGGATTCTGACTTGTGTCTCATCAGATACACATAGTCGTATCTACTGAAATCATCAGTGAAGGTAATGAAGTAATGATAGCCTCCTCTAGCTTCTATTTTGAAAGGGCCACATACATCAGTATGTATGAGTTCTAATAGATCATTAACCCTTTTTCCATATCCACTAAATGGAGTCTTTGTCATCTTGCCTCGAAGACAAGATTCGCATACCTCATATGATTCAAAATCAAATGAGTCCAAAAGTCCATCCTTATGGAGTTGGATATGCGACTCTCATTTATGTGACCTAAGCGACAATGCCAGAGATATGTTTGATTCAGATCATTAGATTTGAACCGCTTGGTATTAATGTTATAAATTGGGTTTTCAAATTCTAGAACATAGAGTCCATTTATCATAGGTGCACTACAATAAAACATGTCATTTAAATAAATAGAACAATATTTGTCCTTTATTATAAATGAGAACCCCTTCTTGTCTAAACAAAAAATAGAGATTATGTTTTTGGTTAAAGCAGGCACATAACAATACTCTTCAAGTTCTTAAACAAGCCCAGTGGGCAAACATAAGGAGTAGGTTCCTACAGCGACAGCAGCAACTCTTGCACCATTGCCTACTCGTAGGTCCACTTCACCCTTTGTCAATAATCTACTATTTCTCAGCGCCTGCACATTAGTACAAATGTGAGATGCACATCCGGTATTTGATACCCATGAAGAAGAAATAGATAGATTGACTTCTATAACATATATACCTGAGGCAAAAGTCTCACTTCTCTTCCGTTTCATTTCCTCTATGTACCTTTTGCAGTTTCTCTTCCAGTGTCCGGTCTCACCGCAATGGAAGTAGGTCCCTTCCATAGTAACCCCTCCTTTGAGTTTCAGTGCATGAGCCTTGCCCTTGCCTTTGGCTTGGGTCTTACCCTTACCTTTAGGCTTCCACTTGCCTTTGCCCTTAGATACCATCAGAATGGAACTAGGCTTTGCCTTCTTAAGGTTGATTTCAGCAGTTCTCAACATGCTTAACATCTCAGGCAGTGGTTTGTCAATTTCATTCATGTTGTAGTTCATGACAAACTGACTATAACTGTCAGACAATGACTGCAAGATAAGGTCAGTGGCCAATTCTTGGCCTAGTGGGAATCCCAACCTTTGTAGATTCTCCACATACCCGATCATTTTGAGCACATAAGACCCTACGGGAGTTCCTTCTTGCATTCTACATTAAAACAGTGCTTTAGAGATCTCAAATCTCTCATGCCTTGCTTGTCCTTGATACAGTTGTTTAAGATGTTCAACCATATCATAAGCATCCATGTTCTCATGTTGCTTCTGAAGCTCAGAGTTCATGGTGGCGAGCATGAGACATGACACATCTACTGTGTCATCTTGATGCTTCTTGTAAACATCCTTATCAGCTCTAGTGCCATTAGCAAGGGGTGCTTCAAGAATAGGCTGCTCTAGGACATACAGTTTTCATTCTTGTTTGAGGACTATTCTCAAGTTTCTATACCAGTCCAGGAAATTAGCTCCATTGAGCTTGTCCTTATCAAGGACAGATCATAAAGAGAGGGTATTTGTTGTACTTGACAACATGGTAATCTACAACAGTGAAATGCAGGTCTTAGTATCATATATCTATCATTTAATTACGCATTTAATTAAATGATTCTCCCACTAAATTCTAAAACTTGATAGAAGCAAGTCACTACTAGTTCTATACCCATAAGCAAAGACATTCCACATTACACCTCATCTTGAGTTAGCTTTGGCTAATCGCCCAAGACTTGTATAAATAGGTAGGCAACGTGTACCAATTGGACAAAATCCATATTATACTTTTTGTAACGCCCGCCCTCCCTGCTATCAACAAGGGACGGGGCTACGATACTCTATGTACTTATTATAGCGGAAGACTTAAAATTATTTTTCTTAACTTAATTAAAACCGAACTACACTAACATGGTTTCATAACATGATAAAAAAATAAATAAAAACTTAACATCAAGTCACCCATATTGTATTACATTTCACAAAAACCAAAGCATAGTTCTTAAAGGTTTTAAAGCAGGTTCTTAATTTGTTGCCTAGCCACCGCCACA
Source organism: Zingiber officinale (assembly GCF_018446385.1). Classification (NCBI taxonomy): domain Eukaryota; kingdom Viridiplantae; phylum Streptophyta; class Magnoliopsida; order Zingiberales; family Zingiberaceae; genus Zingiber; species Zingiber officinale. The sequence continues at coordinate 110,306,673 of NC_055987.1, read as the reverse complement.
CACATCTTCGTTGCCCCTCCTGCTGCTCCTTTAACTCATCCAACTTTTTCCTTTATCTGTGGTACAAGGAAAGTAAGCTATGAGCACTCATGGCTCAGTAAGTTCCTTTCCTACTCACTAAAACCAACAATCAGCACATAATCAAATAATGTCTCAACTTAACATGATCTCAACTAATCATGGCATAACATATCATACTCTTTAAGCATATCATGCAACATAACAAACATTATAACTAGTCATGGCATATCATCTCTTAAAGCATAGCATGAAACATAACATAATCATATCATGGCATATCATCTCTTAAAACATAGCATGAAACATAACATAATCTTATCATGGCATATCATCTCTTAAAACATAGCATGAAACATAACATAATCATATCATGGCATATCTTAAAACATAGCCTCAACACAACATAATCATAGATTATATGCATCATGATTTTAAAAACATGTATCCGAAAAACATGTGTATGTCTCATGATCTTTTAAAACCATTTTCTTCTTACATATATGTACTTGAACATAATATCAACATATTTAGGGCCCCGGCTTGTACCATACATACATAACATAGATGCGCGCGTCCTAAGTATATCCAAGGTAGCATGTCTTGAATCATACTAGGAACTAGGTCAAGATCACAAAGCATGGCCTAGGGGCGTATTTGAAAAGTTCCATCCCTTATTAGCCTAGATCACAAAGCAAGGCTTGGCCTAGATCACAAAGCAAGGCCTAGGGGTGTACTAAGGAGCCCATCCCTTATTAGCTTAGATCACAAAGCAAGGCTTGGCCTAGATCACAAAGCAAGGCCTAGGGACTGATTAGGAGTCCACCCTTGGTACAAGCCTTACAAAGTAAAATAGCATGTATAAAAATGCATCATTTAGTCACATAGCATAGCATAAAAGTATGCATCACTTAGGCATACATTATGTCATAAAAGTATGCATCACTTAGGCATACATCATATCATAAAAAGTATGCATCACTTAGGCATACATCATGTCATAAGAAAGTATGAATCACTTAGGCATACATCATATCATAAAAAGTATGCATCACTTAGGCATACATCATATCATAAAAAGTATGCATCACTTAGGCATACATCATGTCATAAAAAGTAGGTATATTTTAAACACATAGCATATCATAAAAACATGCATTTTCTAAGTACATAGCATATCATTAAAGCATGTACATTTCTACTCACATAGCATATCATAAAACATGCATATTCTAGGCACATAGCATATCATTAAAGCTTGCATATTTCTAAGCACATAACATGTCATTAAAACATGCATATCTCTACCCACATATCATATCATAAAAAGGTATAAATCACAAGCATACATGGTTAAGCATAAGGGTATATCATGTGATTATACTATCATAAGAAACATGGTAACATAGTTAACTTGGGTTCTAAGCTTCCTAAACCCTTGGGTTCCTATCATGGACGAACCCCCTTAGGTCTCAATTTAGGTAAGAACAACCTCCAAGCATGTGAAACCTAAATCATCATCACATAAATTTCATAGGAAGCATTATAAGCATGATTAACTTGGTTTCTAAGTTCTCCAAGTCCTTAAACTCATATGTCTGAACCCTATCAGTATATAAACAAGGTCCCAAATGTCATGAAAGCATGGAAACCTTAAACCATATTTATAGCATTTTTTTCCAACTAGCATAGTAAGCATATTGAGCTAGTTCCTAAGTCCTTCAAGCCCTTAACGTATGTCTTGGTCAAACTTTTAACAAGTGTTCATTAGGGCTAAAAACAAGCATACAAGCATGTGAACTTGAACTAACATCATGTATAAATTCATCACAAGACATCATACAATAGGTATGGCCGAAACTTACCCTAGCCTCATTTAGGTCACTAAACAACATATAGTATGAGAACTTTGGTTTTCTACCTATCATATTTCATGTAGAGTGACATAAGCATATTTAATTTTTGTTCTAGGGTTTCTAGGGCATTTATCCCTTCATGGCCGAAACACACAATGATCCATTTAGGTCATGGAAAAATTATACAAATATGTGACACAATCAACACCTTATCATATTTTCATAAGAAGCACTTTTAACACATATGGTTTCATTTCTAAGGCCTCTAGGTCTTTTAAACCCTACTTGGCCGAAACTCACAGAATATAAACTTGCTTCAAATAGCCTAAAAGCATGAGAAATTATACAAGTTTCATAGCATGTATAAAGACAAGCATATTAAACATACATGTGAATTGTGTCTTAGGCTTCCTAGGTTTCTTTCCCTTTTTCTTTTATTTTATTTTTCCTTATGGCCGAAACCTACCAATCTCTAAACTAGGTTTTAAGTGGCCTAAAGCATGGAAAACCTAAGTAAGTTTCATGGCAAAAATTACTAAGAACATCATATACAAAGTTGGTTCATAAACAAGCTAGGACCCTTGTGATCTTACATGTCATATATCATGTAACTAATTTTCTATACTCAATTTAAACATAAGAGCATTAAACAACTTTCATATCATAATATCACAGAGGTCTTGAGCATATTAGAATTTTATTCAAGCTTTTCTAAACTATCCATCTTATCATGGCCGAAAATCTAAAATAAGAGTTCATGAATTTCTAGCAATGTACAACATGAAATTCTTTAAGAGAACTCTATATTCTATCATACAACCATGGTTATTTAAATTTAAAGGTCTTCCTAACCCTAAGCCCTTTTCTTGGCCGAAACATATAAATGGATTTCTTTGGTTCCAAGTAACTTTCAAGCAAGAAAACCAATAAAAACCCTTAGTAGTTCATGGGAGAAATTTTGTACTAGTTTAGTTAAATAATATTTTTCCCTAACCTCCTTAATATATTTTTGGCCGAAATTCAAGGGTTAGGTACTCCTCTGATCAAGCATCATTCAAGTATAAAAACATGAAAAAAATCCTTCCTACATAGCATAGAAAGAATATCATGGAATAAAGACTTGTTTAAACCATCCTAGATTTGAAAACCCTTTCCTTAGCCGAATTTTCTTAAATTCTTTTCTAGGTTTTCTAATCCTTATAGAATCCGAAAATCACATAAAATCCTTGTACCACAGGTGAGGGGAAGCTTACATCCTTTTCGCTTGTGGATCAAAGGTATGGTGAAGAAGAAGTAGCCTCTTCTTCTAGTTCCTTTCCCTTGATTCCTTTGCTAAGTCCTCCTTGTATCTTAGGCTTTCTTAGGGAAAAACTTGGCTTTGGGGCCGAAGGTGGAGGAGAGGGGACTGTGGTGTTCTCGGTGAGGGAGAGGATGAATGAGAGAAAATGAGAGAAAAATAGTTTTCTCTTTTCTTGCTCCCTTTTATGTTAAGGGGGAAGAAGTAGCAAAATTGATTTTTGCTTTCCTTCTCCCTTAACCCATTTTTTTATTTTTCTTACATTTATTTTATTTTCTATTTATTCTCATCATTCATGATGAAATAAGGGGGAATGAATCCCCTTAATCCCTCTTTATGTTTTCGACAAAAATCAAAGAGGAAGAGGGAGAGAAAGGGAGGAAGGCAAGTTGCCTTTCTCTTGCTCTTTTCTTGTTTTCTTTTGGCTAGATTTTACTCTTACCTTTATCATGAGTTTCCCTCCTTTGCTATCAATATCTTCTCTCTCTCCCAATTGGTTTCTACTAATTAACTCTATGAATTATAATATAAGAGGTTCAAGGTTCAATCCTTGACCTTCACTTCTTTTTATTTCATTTTATTTCTTTTTGCTTCAACTCACTTCCTATTATTTTTCTAAGGCAAAATCTCACATTCATATATTTATCTTACAAGTTTAGTGGGTATTACACTTTTCTTGAGTTAGCTTTGGCTAATCACCCAAGATTTGTATAACTTAGGTAGACAACGTTCACCAATTACATCCTATGTAACTCTTGTATCCTTAGATGATCAACACTGTTTGTTCATTTTCCCATCTTATGAAATACATATTATAATTCATCTTGAGTTAGCTTTGGCTAATCGCCCAAGACTAGTATAATATGATTTACATCTTATGGGATATGCCTTTAAGTTCTCAATCCAATTGAGGTAAAATTAAGTTATACCCAAAGGTAAATAGTCGGACATCACAATTGTCCTGTCGTACTCTACCAAGATAAAACGAGCGACTTTGCTTTGGCAAACCTGACTACAGATGATCGAGGTAGTAGTGAGTACCAAACTTTGGTAGGCATATGTAAATGACCTAATTACAATAGCTACACATACATCATGGCATATCATGGCATATACACAAGTTTAAACATGACATGGTTATGGCCCCCATAAACTATGATCTTCTCAAGCCAATGAGAAGAGCGATAAGTCAACCTAGGTCAAAGCAGCTTCTCCAAGCGCTTCCTTGGTTGCCGTGTGTTGTTGTCCTTCCTTCCTTTTTCACCCGTCTTCCAGAAGGCTAACTCTTTCTAATTTTGTACATTATAAAATCTAAAGAAACTCAAGTTACATTCTAGTGTAATCTAATTACATCAAGAATAAAAGGGATGAAGGCATGACACTCAGGCCGTATTATGAATTACAACATTACACACATCCAATCACATTGGGGTCAAAGGGCCATAACCATGCACCATGTCATTTATATTCACAATAAACTAATGACATAAAATTTACTATTATTGGAGAAACTAATTATGAGCCACAACTGTAGCGCCCAAAAATTCTCAAAAGACTTTTCTAAATATCCTAGTATTTTTCTGAAATTTTAGGATATTTTTATTAAATTTTTAGAGTAGCGGAAGTAGCAAAAACAAAAAAAAAACGTAAAATAGCCTACGCGGGTACTGAACCCAAGACCTACTAGACCGTATGCTTTATGGATGACTCTAGTAACCAAGTGAACCCAGCAGGGTCGTGCTGAAAGAAAAGGGAATCAATTATATTTATGTTAGGGTTGTGCCGAATTACCCACTTAATATAAATAGGGAAATAATTAAGTAAGGGGATAATTTTCATAGGGAATTTTCTCTCCTCAAACCCTTACACACCGCCCCGTCTCCCTTCTCTTCTTCTCTTAGCGCACCAAGCCCCAAGGGCTAGGGTTCCCGTCCCAAAGGCTCCAAGAACCCCTTCGGACGACGACTCCGGCACGAGGACGCTCCTCTCCGCGAGAAGAGCACGTGGAAGCAAGAGGGTCGTCGAGAAGATTGTTTTTTCGGAAAACCTAACGATCAGATCGTAAGGAAAACTAGCGCAGGATGTAAGAAACCCCTCACCTGCAGTATAAGTAGCACTTTGTGCGTTTTATGCATTAGTTTAGTCATATGCAGAATTTTCAGTATATAGGGTGTGAATTAGCGCACACCAAGTGTTTGCTTTAATGATTAGCTCAGTAAAATGCCACTATGGACATTCCAATAATTTAGATAAATGTAGTAGAAGCATTTTATATCACAGTTAGTCTTGCTACAACTTTCATGGGACTACGGTCCAATGGGTGGGCTCCCACAGTCGCCTCTAGGTTTAGATAACCTAGTTCTAGGTTCAAACAACCTAGTAAAAGCAAGACCAGAATTATTAGCTTATGCACAGTATTTTACTTTTCAGTGGCACTGTACTGGACTTCAGTGGTCCTTGGGTTGGGCTCCCATAGTCGTCCCTAGGTTTAGATAACCTAGTAACCCTACTAGATTCGGAATTTGCAACCCCGGATTTAGTTAGGGATGCGCACACAGCAAGTACAGTTGCCGGGCACCTCAGCAGCATGATTAGTATTTTCATCTATTTATGATAAATAGCTTTCAAAAACTCACGACAGTTATGTGAATATGATTTAAATTCAGTATTAGCTTAGTTCAGTGCAGCTCAGTTTATGTTCCAGTTTAGCTCTTTCCTTATGATATTCCATGATTAGTTTGATGACATGTTTTAGTATACATGTTAGTAAATTCAATATGCCTTGCTTTAACATGTTCAGCATAAATTTCAAATAGCATGTTTTAAAAGCATAAATTGCATCGTATGCATGTTTTGTGAGGTAGATGGTTTCTTACTAAGCTCTCGAGCTTACAGATACTTCTATTCCTTATACTGCAGATAAAGGTAAAGGAATGATGGATTAGCGGAGGCTGGAGAACAATGCTACAAAGATGTGTGTGGGCAGGAACTTGGAATAAAGATCTTAGGGATCCAGCAAGTTTTGTTATGAGCATTAGAACTCTTTAGCATTTTATTATTCCGCACCTTAGTATGTTAAATCCCATGAACTAGTAAATTATATACGATGCCATGCTTGGAATACTAGTTATTTGATATTAGGATGTTTTCCCAGCCATTTAGAATTGATATATATAATTTGAGCACGAAACAGTGCTAAAATCAGACTCCTGATACGAAATCAGAAACCCCGATCGATCAGCCGATCGATTGAAGGCTCCTCAATCGATCATCGGATCGATTGGGCAACTTGTTCCGCGAATAGTAAACTCCTGGATCGATCAGCCGATCGATCCGGTAGCGTTCTGTGGCGAATAGAGAGCTCTGGGATCGATCACTGGATCGATTGACTAAGTTGAATCGATCAGCCGATCGATCCATAAATTCTTCCGTGCACAGTAGCACGCTGAATCGATCAGTGGATCGATCAACCAGTCTGGATCGATCAACCGATCGATCCGAACAAAGTTTCCGTATACAGTAGCAAACGGAGTCGATCCACGGATCGATCCAGTAGCTGTCAATCGATTGAGTTCAATCTGAATCGATTGGGAAGCTGGGTTTCGACCAGGAAACCTGGTAACTCAGCTCCTTGACCTTAGGGGATGTAGGATACGCCATGTATACCTTAGAATGCACCCCTTAGCACAGGCAGAACCAAGAAATTGTATTAGTTAGCAAAATCTTAAATTTGTTCAGTTTTCCGCACATTAAGAATATTTAGCAACAACATAATGTAACCCCCAGCCTTACAGCTTAGCTAGTAGAAGGCGGGGCGTCACAGAGTGGTATCAGAGCAAAGTTCCATACTCCCTCACACACATATCAGCATTGAACCTGCAGCTTCCAAGTAAGAATATCTCTCACTTCATTTATGTTTTATTTTCATGTTTATAGATAACTAAAGCATGCTTAGGTATGATAGCCTCTAATGTGATTATAGTAGCTAGTTAAACATGATAACAATAGTTATGCAACATGATCCTGTTAGTTATGTATGTCCTCTATTTCTTTAGAAAATGGTATGAGGACGCCCAACTAGAAAGGCACCAGCTACTGAGCCCAAGCATGAGGCAGGCAGCTCAGTGCCTCCTCCAGACCTTGCAGAGGTAGTGGCTCAGTTACAGAAGCAACTAGCTGAACAGCAACAAGAGATAGCCACTTTAAGGGCTAACCAGCAGAACACTCCCACTGTCACTCCAGAACCTAATTTAGCAACCCCAGTAGTGATAGAGGTTCCACCAGTCGAACCTGCAGCACCAGTAGCCCCAGCAGCAGGGCCAATGAGGGAAGCCTATCTGATCCAGTGGCAGAAGATCAAGCCAGAGAATTTCTCAGGCACCAGTGAACCATGGGATGCTAAAGTCTGGTTCAAAACACTGGAGAGTACGATGGAGCTTCTGGACTGGCCAGAACATGAGAAGGTGAAATACGCCTCTTTCTGCCTGACTGGAGACGCACGTATGTGGTGGGAGAAAATTAAAGCGAAGCGCCCAGTGAATCAGATAACATGGGCTGACTTCGAAAGGGAATTCTTCGAGGAGTTTTTCCACATGCGGGTCACAAACCGCCACTACGACGAGTTCACTGAATTTCGTCAGGGCAACCTTTCAGTCGAGGAGGCCATGAGGAAATTCAACAGATTGGCTCGTCTATGCCCTGAACTAGTCAGCACTGAAAGAGAACGAGTCCGGTTGATGCTCAAGATGTTAAGGCCGGAAATAGCAATGAATGTGGCTAGCGGTGTCCGTAGGCCGCAAACCACAGAAGAACTAGTGAGCAGTGCTTTAACCACCGAGCATTATCAGAACAGCATCAAGTAGCAGAAGCAAGTCCTCTTAGAGTCGAAAGGCCAAAGAGGCTCAGGTACTCAGAAACACCAGGGCCACAACTCCCATGGCTCTAACTGGAAAGGAAACTCCAGCAACAAATGCAAACCAGGGAATTACCCAAAAGGAGGACCAGCTAGTAAACAGCCTAGCTATCCCAAGTGTTCCACTTGTGGAAAATTTCACCCAGGAGTTTGTCGCAAGGGCACTCGAGGATGTTTCGAATGTGGCCAGGAAGGGCATATGGATAAACAATGCCCAAACAAGACCAGCTTTCCTCCACCACAGCCGATTTAGTACGAAGTCAAGCCAGCACAGTTGCACCAGATGTAGGCGGCTTTAGATGGTCCACACATTAGCCAGGGCAGACTAGAAGCCCCCTCAGCCACGACGAATGTGAGGATCTACTCACTCACCAGAGAGGACGTAGGGAATGCCTCGACAGTTGTTACAGGTCAGATTAGTATTTTACAGCAAAGTGCAACTGTCTTATTCGATACTGGGGCAACCCATTCTTATATATCCAGGGCATTCATCGAAAAGTTGGCAATACCTACAGAGGTACTCAGTGGTCAGTTTTTGACGACGCTACCTTCGGGAGAGATTATGGCGTCCACGCACTGGCTCCGAGCAGTGCCGATCATGATAGCAGATAGAGAGCTTTTTGGTGATCTGATAGAATTAGATATGGCCGACTACGACGTCATCTTGGGAATGGACTTTCTGATGAAGTACGGCGCCTCCATAGAGTGCCGTAAACAGAGAGTTGTATTCCAACGCGAAGCAGGAGTGCAGTTTGGGTTCATCGGAGAACCAAAGAGAAAGGCCAAGAAGTTTCTCTCAGCTCTGAAGGCACAGAAACTACTGGATTTGGGATGTATGGGATTCTTAGCACATGTAGTCAGTACCAGCCAGGACAAGGACCGAAAGCTAGAAGAGGTCCGAGTCGTATGTGACTACCCAGCAGTCTTTCCTGAGGAGTTACCAGGCCTAGCACCAGACAGGAAGATAGAATTTGAGATAGAGCTCATTCCCGGTACAAATCCCATCTCCAAAGCACCCTATCGCATGGCTCCAGATGAACTGAAGGAACTTCATGAGAAACTACAGGAGCTGCTCGACAAGGGCTTCATACGCTCTAGTCACTCACCATGGGGAGCGCCTGTATTGTTCGTGAAGAAGAAGGACGGGAGCATGCGCCTGTGTATAGACTACCGGGCACTAAACCAAGTCACAGTTAAGAACAGGAATCCTCTTCCCATAATAGATGACCTGTTTGATCAGTAAAGGGAGCAGCAGCGTTCTCTAAAATAGATCTCAGATCGGGATATCACCAAGTGAAGGTTAAAGATGGTGATTGTAACACCCATAGGGTCCTTAGCAAAATTCTAGAATATTCTATCATGAATAAAGAAAAACATATATGCTTTAGTTGAATTTTGCTCCTAGCCAAACACTTAAACAAATAAAATAGAAATAAAAATACATAAGGTCTAGGACTTGAACTCTAGATCTCTCATTAGATACCTGAATAAGATAACCACTAGACCAAGAGAAATTATTGTTAGGAAAGAGAGGGAAACCATAATTAAATGTAAGAAGAAAAGGCTCTTCTCTTAGAAGGAGAAGTGAGAGTTGTCTTCTCCCTCTCTAATGAAGAGATGCTCTAGAATATTCCTTTCTTACTCACCAAGAAGGGATGTATCTAGACTTTTCTTAATTATGAAGAGAGTAAAAGAAAGGAGGAAGAAAAAAATATATTTTTCCTTCCTCCTCTCATGATGAATAAAAGGAAGAAATTAAAATGAGTTGGCATTTTTCTCATTCACTCTCTTACTCCTTCCTCCTTCACCGTGCCCCCTTCTTCACCCATTCCTTCTTCTTGCCGAGACCAAGGAGCAAGGAAGCTTCCCCTCTCTAGGAAGGATCCACAACAAAAGGTTAAATCTCTAAGGAAAACAAGCGCAAGGATGTGAGTATCCCCTCACTGCAGTACAAGTAGCTTCGGTTTTTAGAATGTTTTTCTCTTTCGAAACTCTAAAACTTTTCTTGAAAGAAGATGGTCAAGATAAAGAATAGGTAGTCACTTAGGGTTAACAAGTGATAAGAGATGCTTCATGTTATATAAAAAAAAAAAAAAAATTAGAACTTGTTGCATGATTCGGCCAAGGATGGAAGAAAGGATCTAGGACAAGTTTTTCTTTGATCACATGCTTAAATTTCTACTCTATGATATATGAATTTCATATGTTGTTAGTTTAGTCTTCATTCTTCATGTTGTGAAGAAAAAAAAAAAAGAAACCTATCTATATGGTTCGGCCAAATTGATTATAAGGCCTTAGGTCAAGAATTTTAGTTAGAAACCATACTAGTTGTACCTCTTTGTGATGTATGAATTTTTACATGTTTGTAACTAAGGTTTTTATGCTTCATATGGAATGAAATGGCAGTAAACCCTACTGATATGGTTGGCCAAATTGAATAAATGGGTTAGGGTTTAAGTTTTTGAACTCAAATATGCTTAGAACATGAAGTACAATACCTTGTAGGCACTTAGATTAAATGGGCTTGTTATAAGTTTAAGTTTTATGCTTCTTATGGAATAAAATGATATGGAACTCTACTGATATGATTCGGCCAAATGAAAATAAAAGGGATAGGGTTAGAGTTTTGAACTCAAATAGGCTTATTCATGAAGTATGGTTCCTTGTAAGTACTTGTACAATATTCTATAGGTACTTAGATTAAATATGCATGCTACATGTTTAAGTTTCATGCTTCCTAAGGGATAAAAAGACATGAAACCCCACTGATATGTTTCGGCCAAATGAAAATAAAAGGGTTTGGGTTAAAGTTTTGAACTCAATTAGGCTTATTCATGAAGGATGGTTCCTTGTAAGTACTTGTACAATATTCTATAGGTACTTAGATTAAATATGCATGCTATATGTTTAAGTTTTATGCTTACTAAGGGATAAAAATACATGAAACCCTACTGATATGTTTTGGCCAAATGAAAATAAAAGGGTTAGGGTTAGAGTTTTGAACTCAAATAGACTTATTCATGAAGAATGGTTCCTTGTAGGTACTTGTACTATGCTCTATAGGAACTTAGATGAAATGTGCATGTTACATGTTTAAGTCTTATGCTTCTTATGGAGTAGAATGATATGAAACCCTACTGATATGTTTTGTCCAAATTGAGATAAATGGGTTAAGGTTAGAGTTTTGAACTCAAACATGCTTATTCATGAAGTATATTGCCTTGTATGTGCTTAGATCAAGTTTACATGCTATGTGGATAAGTTTTATGCTTCATATGGAACCAAATGATATAAGAACCCTACTAATATGTTTGTCCAAATTGAGATAAATGGGTTAAGGTTAGAGTTTTGAACTCAAACATGCTTATTCATGAAGTATATTACCTTGTATGTGCTTTGATTAAGTTTTACATATTATGTGGGTAAGTTCTATGCTTAATATGGAATGAAATGAGGATGAAACCTACTGATATGGTTCGGCCAAGATGGATAAATTGGGTTAGGAAAGAGTTTAAACCTAACCAAACATGCTTAGGCATTTTCATGATATGTAGTCTTTGATATATAAGTGGAGTAAGCTTTCATGCTTGATGATATGTTGCATTTCTATGTCTTATGATAAGATGTGCCATGTTTATCTTATGACATGATAGACTTATGACATGATATGCCATGTTAATGATATGATATGCTAGACTCATGATATGATATGCCATGTTCATGATATGTATGCTAAGTTCATGAGATGATATGCCATGTTTGATGATATGAAAATGACATGTTATGCTTTATGTTATGATAAGAACATGTTATGTTTCATAATGCATGTATGAATGGCTTATGTAAGAAGAAAAGCCTAAAGAGTTGCTTCCCTTAAGCTGGGACCAAGAGCACTCTTCATGTTATGGAAAAGAGTTGCTTCCCTTAAGTTGGAATCAAGAGCACTCTTCATGCTATGGTAAAGAGATGCTTCCCTTAAGTTGGGATCAAGAGCTCTCTTAATGATATGACAAGAATTATGACATGTATGATATGATGAGATATGATATGCATGATATTTTACTTTGTATGGCTTGTACCAAGGGTCGGCTCCATAAGCGCCCCGGGGTCGACGGACTATGAACGGACCTCGTTAAGGGATGGGCTCCTCAGTACGCCCCTAGGTCGACGGACTATGAACGGACCTAGATCCCTAGTAGGTTCGGGGCTAGCTACCCTGTCCTAGGGATTGCGTGCATTTATGTTTACATGTGGTACAAGCCAAGGCCCTTCTCATGATGATGATGTGATATTCAAGTATGTATACTATATGTTTTGAAAGAAGCATGATGCATATGTGCATTCCATGATACATGTTTTCAAAATATACATATTGCATCTACATGCACATATTTATGAAATTATGTTTATGCACCCTTATGAACAGGTATGAGTTATGATACATGTTTACATGATATGATAGGCTTCATGATATGTGCTTATAGAATGTGATATGAATCATGATATACACTCACATGATAGACTTTGATATGTTATGCTCCTTATGTGATATGATATATTATGTTCTGCTTTCCCTCATGTTATGTTATGAGATGTTATGGTTTTTACATGATAAGATATGTTCTATGTTATGTTCCTCCATGCTATGCTATGTTTTCTACATGTTATGTTATGTTATGTTATGTGTTTTCCGGATTTATGGGTAGGCAAGGATCTCACTAAGCCTTTGGCTTATAGCTACACGTTTTCCTTGTACTGCAGAGAAAGGCAAGGAATGGATTGTTTAAGGGGAGCAGAGCAGGAAGGGCAATGAAGATGTGTGTGGAAGTGCTGGTGGATAGATCTATTTAAGTTTTTGAATTATCTAAGTTATGCATGTGAACAATGTTGGACCTATGCTTATGATGATGATTTCAGCTAGTATTTCATACACTTATGATATTTTACTCATGTTAGAATAATGATGATATGATGAAATGTTCAGTATGCTTTGATTCACATGCCATGATAAGTAAACTAAATGCATATGATAAAAGAAAAAAATTTTTAAATAAGTCTTCCGCTGCCATGAATCCATATGTATTAGTAATTGATGTCCAAGTTTCAGTGACGTCCGTCCCTCCGGGGTGGCCTTAGTGCTAACTGGAAGGGCGGGCGTTACAGTATGGTATCAGAGCAGGTCTACCTTCCACTACACACACATCAAGTCTTTATCTTGCCGCTCCAAGTAAGAATTTTATGCTTAAATTTTATTTTGATGTGATATTTATGCTTGATCTATTTCTTTATGATGTTTGATAATATGCATGCTTATTATCTTATTTATTTAGTTATCACATTTTTAGCTTAGATATATATGATGGTAGATTAGGAACAATAACAACCTTAGGGTAGTCTGGTTATGAATAATGATAACTTATATTAGCTTATTGTGATTATTGAAGATAAAGCATGGTTAGAACACGAACTACCCGAGCAAATGAGACGGTACCTCCACCCGATCTGATGCATGAGATTACCGAGCTCCAGCGTCAGGTCACGGAACAGCAACAAACGATCACTGCATTGATGAATCAGCAAGGGAATCCTGTTACACCACCAGGGAACCCAAATGCGATACCTATTATACCTGCGGCTGTACCAGTACCTCCGGCACCGGTACCACCGGTAGTTCCTATTCCAGTGGTCCGACAAGAGGCATACCTGATTTAGTGGCAGAGGTTGAAGCCAGAAGCCTTCTCCGGAAACTGTGAGCCATGGGATGCTCAGGCGTGGCTTAAGACTGTGGAAAGCATCGTGGAGCTTTTAGATTGGCCCGAACATGAGAAGGTTAAGTGTGTATCATTTTGCCTTACAGGCGATGCCAGAATGTGGTGGGACCGAGTCAAAGCAAAGAGACAAGTGAATCAGATGAGATGGACAGACTTCGAGACTGAATTCCTTGAAGAGTTCTTCCATATGCGGGTGACCAATAAACACTACGATGAGTTCACCGAGTTTCGGCAAGGTGACCTATCAGTGAATGAGGCCGTGAAGAAATTTAACCGATTAGCACGCCTATGTCCAGAGTTGGTCAGTACAGAAAGAGAAAGGGTCAGACTAATGCTGAAGATGCTCAGACCCGAGATAGCCTTAAATGTGGCCGGCGGCGTTAATAGACCACAGACCACCGAGGAATTAATTAGCAGTGCTCTGATCACTGAACACTATCAGAAGGCGATGAATGAGGGTAAGAGTCAAGTTCAGAAACCTCAACATAACAGAACCAACTGGAAGGGAAACTCCAACGGTAAGAGAAAACAATGGAGCAATTCTCAGGGTGGTTCAGCGAACAAGCAACCTATGTTCCCTCAGTGCACCACCTGCGGAAAGAAGCATCCGGGAAAATGCCGTGTGGGCACGAATAAGTGCTACAGCTGCGGATTGGAAGGACACTTGGCCAGAAATTGTCCTACTCAGATGCAGACACCTCAGCAGCAGAGTATCCAGAACAGAGGTACCCCCTCACAGCTACATCTAATGCAAGCTGCACTAGAAGGCCCTCAAATTGGCCAAGGGAGACTGGAAGCCCCACCAGCTATGACGAATGCCAGGATCCATTCCCTCACCAGAGAAGATGGGACAAGTGCTTCGACGGTCATTACAGGTCAGATACCTATTATTGGTCATTATGCAAATATGTTATCAAATCCTAAATGCGAACCGAAATATGAATTTATCGGGAAGCCGAGAAACATTACCGGTCAGGGGATCGAGAATGTGACCGGGCAACTCTCTACCCTGACCCTAGCAACAACATTATTGGACAATATATTGGAGAAACAAACCCGTGACCCCAGTATCCAAAGGATCAAGCAAGAAGTCTTAGAAGGGAAGGATAACGGATTTCGTATCGCTGATAGTGGGATACTGTACTTCAAGGATCGCCTATGTATTCCCGACGATTCAAAGATGCGGAAAAAGTTATTAGAGGAGTCACATGCGACACCATACGCAATGCATCCTGGATCCACCAAAATGTACCAAGACCTGAAGAATAAATTCTGGTGGTTTGGTATGAAGAGAGATGTGGCTCAGCACGTCAGTACTTGCCTGACCTGCCAAAGAGTTAAAGCAGAACACCAGAGACCTGGAGGTGTACTGCAGCCAATTCAGATTCCAGAATGGAAATGGGAGGATATTTCCATGGACTTCATTTCGGGACTTCCCAAAACGACGAATGGCTACGATGCTATATGGGTAATCGTGGACAGGTTGACCAAATCGGCCCATTTTATGGCAATCAAGATGACCTACTCGATCGAACAGCTAGCCCAATTATATGTCAAAGAGATTATCAGACTGCATGGGATCCCTAAGACCATCATCTCTGATAGAGATGGCCGTTTTATTTCACATTTTTGGGAATGTGTTCAGAAAGCCCTGGGTACGAAATTATTATTCAGCACTGCCTTTCACCCTCAGACTGACGGGCAAACAGAAAGGGTGAATCAAGTATTGGAAGATATGTTACGAGCTTGTGCCCTGGACTTCAAAGGGAGCTGGTGCCGATATCTATGCTTAGCGGAATTTGCCTATAACAATAGCTATCAAGCTACCATTGGTATGGCACCGTACGAAGCATTGTACGGGAGAAAATGTAGATCCCCTATATGTTGGTATGAAGGCGGTGAAAAGAAGGAAATGGGATTTCAAACCGATCTTATCGACAAAATCTGCATACAAGATTAAAAGAAATAGCTCAAAGTCGGCAGAAGAATTATGCAGATAAGCGACGTAGGCCGCTGGAATTTAGCGTCGGGGATTCAGTATTGCTCAAAGTAGCTCCTATGAAAGGAGTGATGAGATTCGGAAAGAAGGGAAAACTAAGTCCTCGATATGTAGGACCATATCAAATTCTGAAGAGAGTTGGCAAGGTGGCTTATGAACTAGAGCTACCACCAGAGATGTCGGCTATTCACAATGTGTTCCATGTCTCAATGCTCAAGAAGTACATGGGTGGCACAGATCAAGTGATCGAACCACAGACAGTTCAAGTTCAAGTGGACCTGAGCTACGAGAGTCGACCGATGCAGATATTAGATCGAGATATTAAAAGGCTAAGGAACAAGGAAATACCTTTAGTAAAGGTTCTGTGGCAAAATCAACGGTTGGAAGAAGCAACTTGGGAACGCGAAGACGATATGAGACTTAAGTACCTCGAGCTATTTTAAGTTCGAGGACGAACTTTTATGAGGTATGGGAGACTGTAACACCCATAGGGTCCTTAGCAAAATTCTAGAATATTCTATCATGAATAAAGAAAAACATATATGCTTTAGTTGAATTTTGCTCCTAGCCAAACACTTAAACAAATAAAATAGAAATAAAAATACATAAGGTCTAGGACTTGAACTCTAGATCTCTCATTAGATACCTGAATAAGATAACCACTAGACCAAGAGAAATTATTGTTAGGAAAGAGAGGGAAACCATAATTAAATGTAAGAAGAAAAGGCTCTTCTCTTAGAAGGAGAAGTGAGAGTTGTCTTCTCCCTCTCTAATGAAGAGATGCTCTAGAATATTCCTTTCTTACTCACCAAGAAGGGATGTATCTAGACTTTTCTTAATTATGAAGAGAGTAAAAGAAAGGAGGAAGAAAAAAATATATTTTTCCTACCTCCTCTCATGATGAATAAAAGGAAGAAATTAAAATGAGTTGGCATTTTTCTCATTCACTCTCTTACTCCTTCCTCCTTCACCGTGCCCCCTTCTTCACCCATTCCTTCTTCTTGCCGAGACCAAGGAGCAAGGAAGCTTCCCCTCTCTAGGAAGGATCCACAACAAAAGGTTAAATCTCTAAGTAAACAAGCGCAAGGATGTGAGTATCCCCTCACTGCAGTACAAGTAGCTTCGGTTTTTAGAATGTTTTTCTCTTTCGAAACTCTAAAACTTTTCTTGAAAGAAGATGGTCAAGATAAAGAATAGGTAGTCACTTAGGGTTAACAAGTGATAAGAGATGCTTCATGTTATATAAAAAAAAAAAATTAGAACTTGTTGCATGATTCGGCCAAGGATGGAAGAAAGTATCTAGGACAAGTTTTTCTTTGATCACATGCTTAAATTTCTACTCTATGATATATGAATTTCATATGTTGTTAGTTTAGTCTTCATTCTTCATGTTGTGAAGAAAAAAAAAAAAGAAACCTATCTATATGGTTCGGCCAAATTGATTATAAGGCCTTAGGTCAAGAATTTTAGTTAGAAACCATACTAGTTGTACCTCTTCGTGATGTATGAATTTTTACATGTTTGTAACTAAGGTTTTTATGCTTCATATGGAATGAAATGGTTGTAAACCCTACTGATATGGTTGGCCAAATTGAATAAATGGGTTAGGGTTTAAGTTTTTGAACTCAAATATGCTTAGAACATGAAGTACAATACCTTGTAGGCACTTAGATTAAATGGGCTTGTTATAAGTTTAAGTTTTATGCTTCTTATGGAATAAAATGATATGGAACTCTACTGATATGATTCGGCCAAATGAAAATAAAAGGGATAGGGTTAGAGTTTTGAACTCAAATAGGCTTATTCATGAAGTATGGTTCCTTGTAAGTACTTGTACAATATTCTATAGGTACTTAGATTAAATGTGCATGCTACATGTTTAAGTTTCATGCTTCCTAAGGGATAAAAAGACATGAAACCCTACTGATATGTTTCGTCCAAATGAAAATAAAAGGGTTAGGGTTAAAGTTTTGAACTCAATTAGGCTTATTCATGAAGGATGGTTCCTTGTAAGTACTTGTACAATATTCTATAGGTACTTAGATTAAATGTGCATGCTATATGTTTAAGTTTTATGCTTCCTAAGGGATAAAAAGACATGAAACCCTACTGATATGTTTCGGCCAAATGAAAATAAAAGGGTTAGGGTTAGAGTTTTGAACTCAAATAGGCTTATTCATGAAGAATGGTTCCTTGTAGGTACTTGTACTATTCTCTATAGGAACTTAGATGAAATGTGCATGTTACATGTTTAAGTCTTATGCTTCTTATGGAGTAGAATGATATGAAACCCTACTGATATGTTTTGTCCAAATTGTGATAAATGGGTTAAGGTTAGAGTTTTGAACTCAAACATGCTTATTCATGAAGTATATTGCCTTGTATGTGCTTAGATCAAGTTTACATGCTATGTGGATAAGTTTTATGCTTCATATGGAACCAAATGATATAAGAACCCTACTGATATGTTTTGTCCAAATTGAGATAAGTGGGTTAAGGTTAGAGTTTTGAACTCAAACATGCTTATTCATGAAGTATATTACCTTGTATGTGCTTAGATTAAGTTTTACATATTATGTGGGTAAGTTCTATGCTTAATATGGAATGAAATGAGGATGAAACCTACTGATATGGTTCAGCCAAGATGGATAAATTGGGTTAGGAAAGAGTTTAAACCTAACCAAACATGCTTAGGCATTTTCATGATATGTAGTCTTTGATATATAAGTGGAGTAAGCTTTCATGCTTTATGATATGTTGCATTTCTATGTCTTATGATAAGATGTGCCATGTTTATGATATGACATGATAGATTTATGACATGATATGCCACGTTAATGATATGATATGCTAGACTCATGATATGATATGCCATGTTTATGATATGTATGCTAAGTTCATGAGATGATATGCCATGTTTGATGATATGAAAATGACATGTTATGCTTTATGTTATGATAAGAACATGTTATGTTTCATAATGCATGTATGAATGGCTTATGTAAGAAGAAAAGCCTAAAGAGTTGCTTCCCTTAAGCTGGGACCAAGAGCACTCTTCATGTTATGGAAAAGAGTTGCTTCCTTAAGTTGGGATCAAGAGCACTCTTCATGCTATGGTAAAGAGATGCTTCCCTTAAGTTGGGATCAAGAGCTCTCTTAATGATATGACAAGAATTATGACATGTATGATATGATGAGATATGATATGCATAATATTTTACTTTGTATGGCTTGTACCAAGGGTGGGCTCCATAAGCGCCCCGGGGTCGACGGACTATGAACGGACCTCGTTAAGGGATGGGCTCCTCAGTACGCCCCTAGGTCGATGGACTATGAACGGACCTAGATCCCTAGTAGGTTCGGGGCTAGCTACCCTGTCCTAGGGATTACGCGCATTTATGTTTACATGTGGTACAAGCCAGGGCCCTTCTCATGATGATGATGTGATATTCAAGTATGTATACTATATGTTTTGAAAGAAGCATGATGCATATGTGCATTCCATGATACATGTTTTCAAAATATACATATTGCATCTACATGCACATATTTATGAAATTATGTTTATGCACCCTTATGAACAGGTATGAGTTATGATACATGTTTACATGATATGATAGGCTTCATGATATGTGCTTATAGAATGTGATATGAATCATGATATACACTCACATGATAGACTTTGATATGTTATGCTCCTTATGTGATATGATATATTATGTTCTGCTTTCCCTCATGTTATGTTATGAGATGTTATGGTTTTTACATGATAAGATATGTTCTATGTTATGTTCCTCCATGCTATGTTATGCTATGCTATGTTTTCTACATGTTATGTTATGTTATGTTATGTTATGTGTTTTCCGGATTTATGGGTAGGCAAGGATCTCACTAAGCCTTTGGCTTATAGCTACACGTTTTCCTTGTACTGCAGAGAAAGGCAAGGAATGGATTGTTTAAGGGGAGCAGAGCAGGAAGGGCAATGAAGATGTGTGTGGAAGTGCTAGTGGATAGATCTATTTAAGTTTTTGAATTATCTAAGTTATGCATGTGAACAATGTTGGACCTATGCTTATGATGATGATTTCAGCTAGTATTTCATACACTTATGATATTTTACTCATGTTAGAATAATGATGATATGATGAAATGTTCAGTATGCTTTGATTCACATGCCATGATAAGTAAACTAAATGCATATGATAAAGGAAAAAAATTTTAAATAAGTCTTCCGCTGCCATGAATCCATATGCATTAGTAATTGATGTCCAAGTTTCAGTGACGTCCGTCCCTCCGGGGTGGCCTTAGTGCTAACTGGAAGGGCGGGCGTTACAGTGATATACCCAAGATGGCTTTCAGGACCAGATACGGACATTATGAGTTCGTAGTCATGCCCTTTGGTGTGACGAATGCTCCAGCTACTTTCATGGACATCATGAACAGGGAATTCAGAGAATACTTAGATAAGTTTGTTATCGTGTTCATCGATGATATTCTTATCTATTCCAGAACTCAGGAAGAACATGCAGCGCACCTGAAAATAGTATTGCAGACCCTTTAGCAGAACCAGCTGTATGCCAAGTTCACAAAATGTGAATTCTAGCTCGATCAGGTAGCCTTTCTAGGTCACATCATCTCCAAAGATGGTATCATGGTAGACCCCAGTAAGATAGAAGCTATGAGTAACTGGAAAAGACCCAAGAACGCCAGTGAAATCAGAAGCTTTTTGGGACTAGCAGGTTATTACAGAAAGTTCGTAGAGGATTTCTCCAGAATAGCCTCCCCACTGACAGCTCTTACCAGGAAAAACAGAAAATTTCAATGGACAGAGGACTATGAGAATAGTTTTATGGAACTCAAAAGAAGACTGACCAGTGCACCCATTCTGACTCTACTAGAAAACACATACAGCTTTGATATTTATAGCGATGCCTCTAAATTGGGACTAGGAGCAGTACTGATGCAAAATGGTAAGGTGATCGCCTACGCCTCCAGATAACTCAAAGACTATGAGAGGAACTATCCTACTCACGATCTTGAGCTTGCAGTGGTTGTGTTCGCCCTCAAAATTTGGATACACTACTTGTATGGAGCTCAGTGTAGAGTATATACAGATCATCAGAGTTTGAAGTATTTCTTCACTCAGAAGGATCTGAATATGCGGCAGCGCAGATGACTCGAACTGGTCAAAGACTATGACATAGACATCCTCTACCATCCAGGAAACGCCAATAAGGTGGCAAATGCACTTAGCAGGAAGTCCAGTGCTACCT
Organism: Zingiber officinale; assembly: GCF_018446385.1. Taxonomy (NCBI): domain Eukaryota; kingdom Viridiplantae; phylum Streptophyta; class Magnoliopsida; order Zingiberales; family Zingiberaceae; genus Zingiber; species Zingiber officinale. The sequence continues at coordinate 110,285,547 of NC_055987.1, read as the reverse complement.
TACTATCCCTAGCAGCCATGTCACCACCCCTACAGAGGGAGATCACAGGTTTCAGTCTCAAACTTAGAGTGGGACAGCACTCTACTATGACGTTAGAATCCACCTTGCTTGGTTTACATCCAGACAGCTCAGGGACAGGATCCTGAAATTCAGAAAATCAAGCAAGGGTTAGCAGAATCAGAAAGTGGAGAGTTCAGAGTGTCTAAAAGTGGGGCATTATATTTTGGTGACAGACTTTGTGTTCCAGATCAGGAGGAACTACGGAGGAAGATCTTAGATGAGGCTCACAGGACTCCTTATGCGATGCATCCTGGCTCCACCAATATGTATCAAGATCTAAAGAAAAATTTTTGGTGGCCTGGGATGAAAAGAGACATCGCTAGATATGTCAGTACTTGTCTGACCTGTCAACGGGTCAAGGCAGAACACCAGAGACCAGGAGGAGTTCTGCAACCTATCCAGATTCCAGAGTGGAAGTGGGAGGATATTTCTATGGATTTCATAGTGGGACTACCCAGAACCACGAATGATTTTGATGACATCTGGGTAATAGTCGACAGATTGACTAAATCAGCCCACTTCTTAACTATCAGGATATCCTACTCCATGGAATAGCTAGCTCAGTTATATCTCAAGGAGATTGTCAGACTACATGGAGTCCCACGGACCATCATTTCAGACAGAGACAGTAGGTTCATATCACACTTCTGGGAGTGTGTACAGTCAGCAATGGGCACTAAGTTAAGATTTTGTACAGCTTTCCATCCTCAGACAGATGGTCAGACGGAGCAAGTAAATCAGGTACTCGAAGATATGCTCCGAGCATGTGCCCTAGACTTCAAGGGAAGTTGGTGCAAATATCTGAGTTTAGCAGAATTTGCATACAACAACAACTATCAGGCCACTATCGGTATGGCACCCTACGAGGCTCTCTATGGGCGGAGGTGTAGATCTCCAATCTGCTGGTATGAGAGTGGTGAACAGAAGGAACTAGAACTTCAGACAGATCTAGTAGCAGATACCACGGTAGCTATACAGCAGATTCGCCAGAGGATAGAGACAGCTCAAAGCCGCCAGAAAAGCTATGCTGATACACGGCGCAAACCCTTAGAATTTTCAGTTGGGGATACAGTATTTCTCAGAGTAGCTCCCATGAAGGGAGTAATGCGTTTTGGGAAGAAAGGCAAATTAAGTCCCAGATATGTGGGACCATACCTCATCACTAAGAGAGTTGGCAAAGTAGCATATGAGCTAGAGCTACCCCAGGAGATATCAGCTATCCATAATGTGTTTCATGTCTCTATGCTGAAGAAGCATATCTCAGATGCCACTCAAGTGATTGAGCCCCAGTCGGTACAAGTCCGCGAAGACCTCAGCTATGACAGTCAGCCTATTCAGATAATAGACCGAGCAGTTAAGAAATTGCGGAACAAGGAAGTACCATTAGTAAAAGTCCTTTAGCAAAATCACACAGCAGAAGAGGCAACTTGGGAGACAGAAGCTAGTATGAGACAGAAGTACCCAGAGTTATTCTAAATTCGAGGATGAATTTTTTATAAGGTATGATGGATTGTAGCGCCTGAAAATTCTCAAAAGACTTTTCTAAATATCCAAGTATTTTTTTGGAATTTTAGGATATTTTTATGAAATTTTTAGAGTAGCGGAAGTAGCAAAAACAAATAGAAACGTAAAATAGCCTACGCAGGTACTGAACCTGAAACCTACTAGACCGTATGCTTTATGGATGACTCTAGTAACCAAGTGAACCCAAAAGAGCCGTGCTGAAAGAAAAGGGAATCAATTATATTTATGTTAGGGTTGGGCCGAATTTCCCACTTAATATAAATAGGGAAATAATTAAGTAAGGGGATTATTTTCATCGGGAATTTTCGCTCCTCAAACCCTTACACGCCGCCCCCTCTCCCTTTTCTTCTTCTCTTGGCGCACCAAGCCCCAAGGGCTAGTGTTCCGTCCCAAAGGCTCCAAGAACCCCTTCCGGCGACGACTCCGGCACGAGGACGCTCCTCTCCACGAGAAGAGCACGTGGAAGCAAGAGGGTCGTCGAGAAGATTGTTTTTCCAGAAAACCTAGCGATCAGATCGTAAGGAAAACTAGCGCAGGATGTAAGAAACCCCTCACTTGCAGTATAAGTAGCTCTTCGTATGTTTTATGCATTAGTTTAGTCATATGCAGAATTTTCAGTATATAGGGTGTGAATTAGCGCACACCAAGTGTTTGCTTTAATGCTTAGCTCAGTAAAATGCCACTATGGGCATTCCAATAGTTTAGATAAATGCAGTAGAAGCATTTTATAGCACAGTTAGTCTTGCTACAGCTTTTATGGGACTACGGTCCAATGGGTGGGCTCCCACAGTCGCCTCTAGGTTTAGATAACCTAGTTCTAGGTTCAGACAACCTAGTAAAAGCAAGACCAGAATTATTAGCTTATGCACAGTATTTTACTTTTCAGTGGTACTGTACTGGACTTCAGTGGTCCTTGGGTTGGGCTCCCATAGTCATCCATAGGTTTAGATAACCTAGTAACCCTACTAGATTAGGAATTTGCAACCCCGGGTTTAGTTAGGGATGCGCGCACAGCAAGTACAGTTGTCGGGCTCCTCAACAGCATGATTAGTATTTTCATCTATTTATGATAAATAACTTTCAAAAACTCACGACAGTTATGTGAATATGATTTAAATTCAGTATTAGCTTAGTTCAGTGCAGCTCAGTTTATGTTCCAGTTTAGCTCTTTCCTTATGATATTCCATGATTAGTTTGATGACGTGTTTTAGTATACATGTTAGTAAATTCAGTATGTCATGCTTTAACATGTTCAGCATAAATTTCAAATAGCATGTTTTAAATGCATAAATTGCATCGTATGCATGTTTTGTGAGGTAGATGGTTTCTTACTAAGCTCTCGAGCTTACAGATACTTCGTTTCCTTATACTACAGATAAAGGTAAAGGAAGGATGGATTAGCGGAGGCTGGAGGACAATGCTACAAAGATGTGTGTGGGCAGGAACTTGGAATAAAGATCTTAGGGATCCAGCAAGTTTTGTTTTGAGCATTAGAACTCTTTAGCATTTTATTATTCCGCACCTTAGTATGCTAAATGCCATGAACTAGTGAATTATGTACGATGCCATGCTTGAAATACTAGTTATTTGATATTAGGATGTTTTCCCAGCCATTTAGAACTGATATATGTAATTTGAGCACGAAATAGTGCTGAAATCAGACTCCTGATACGAAATCAGAAACCCCGATCGATCAGCTGATTGATTGGAGGCTCCTCAATCGATCAGCGGATCGATTGGGCAACTTGTTCCGCGAATAGTAAACTCCTGGATCGATCAGCTGATCGATCTGGTAGTGTTCTGTAGCGAATAGAGAGCTCTAGGATCGATCACTGGATCGATTGACTAAGTTGAATCGATCAGCCGATCGATCCATAAATTCTTCCGTGCATAGTAGCACGCTGAATCGATCAGTGGATCGATCAACTAGTCTGGATCGATCAGCCGATCGATCCGAACGAAGTTTCCGTATACAGTAGCAAACGGAGTCGATCCACGAATTGATCCAGTAGCTGTCAATCCATTGAGTTCAATCTGAATCGATTAGGAAGTTGGGTTTCGACCAGGAAACCTGGTAACTCAGCTCCTTGACCTTAGGGGATGTAGGATACGCCATGTATACCTTAGAATGCACCCCTTAGCACAGGCAGAACCAAGAAATTGTATTAGTTAGCAAAATCTTAAATTTGTTCACTTTTCCGCACATTAAGAATAGTTTAGCAACAACATAATGTTACCCCCGGCCTTACAGCTTAGCCAGTAGAAGGCGGGGCGTTACAACAACGCCACGCCGGTCCCACTACCCACAATACCAACTATGTTTCGTTCTAAACAAAACATCTCTAGACGAGACCTTTTTGGTCACTCACCAACTTCGTGTTGTTCCAAACAAAATAACTCTAGCTGAGACCTTGTTGGTCACACACCAACATTCGGTCATGACTCAAGATTTAGTCGAAACTCAGAATCTAGCCAAGACTCATAGTCTGGCCGAGACCCATAATTTGGCTGAGAGTCTTGTGTGGCCGAAACTCATAATTTTCCAATAATAGAAAACCCTTTCATGCAATTTCTATATCATATATAAAAATTATAATAACTTAGCATATCCCTTCGCAAGTCGCTCTGAAACCACTGTAAGGGAATAGGTTGCTAAGCACGCAAATGTGCAGTGGAAAAACCTATTTCCTCCAGAAGATCCATGCGAAGGGAAACATAATCTTATACTAAGTTAGATCTAAGGACATGATAGAGTTATACCTTTGAAGCGTGCTCACGATCTCCTGACAGCTCGGATCATAGCACGATCAAGCGTTCGCGCCACTACGGTATCCACACGAATAAGCCTTGCCTTCGTTTGTCTCACAAACTCAACAAGATGGAGAAGGAAACACACAAGGTTGTGCTAGCAACCTCAAATGTATGTTTCGGCCAAGCAAGGGAAGGAGGAAGAAGAAGATGCAAAGAGACTCTTCACCTTCTCAAGTGATCAAAATCTCTAATGAAAATATCATCCAAATGATATTTATAACCATCCCATGGAATACTAAGAGTCTCCACCCTTTCATCTTCCAATCCAATAGCTCAAAATCAACCATTCAATCCAATGGTTAATTTTTGACCATTCAACTTCCTTGGTGAACTCAAGTTCACCCAATGAGTCTAACCCATTGATTCCCATGTATTGGACTCAATCCAACAATTGGATCTATTTGTGTCTAACTCAATGAGTCTAATTTGGATTACACTTAATCAAATGAGTGGGTTCATTCGAGTCTAACTCAATGATTAATCTAAAAAGCCTAATCATCTCATGATTGGATCTTAGGGCTAATTACTAACATCCTGAGCGGGCTGTTTTGTCGAGGATATTGGCTACGATTTTGGATTGGAGAACGTTGACAGTATCAATTATTGCCTGCTTGTTGATTCTTCAAAGTGAAATAATCCTTCGAATTATGAGTACTAGTCAGATGGTATGTGCACCATCTTTGGGGAAACTATTGAGGAGCTCTCACGTGTTGCACTACTTGGGGTCGTGGCTCGGGATGACGATGGGGTAGGTCCACCCGAGGTCCTTTAGGAGGTTGGGCAGGTCACCCCAGGTGGGCTACCACTGGAACCGGTGCAGGGGCGTTAACTTCTTTCCTGTGAGCAGCTTGCGCCTCTTCCACATTGGTAGGAGGATTCCTAACCAAATCGTCGAAGAAATCATTATCATTATGCCTTTGAGAGAAGGTGCTTATCAAGATCTCTGTAGTGGATGATGGAACATCAATGGCCACTTGATTAAATCTCTTAATATAATCTCTGATAGATTTCTTAGGCCCTTGCTTAATAGAAAAAAGACTTCATGGAGTTTTATGGTACTTTCGGTTGCTAGAAAAATGATGCAAGAATACCATACGGAAATCCTTGAAGCGACGAATATAATTCTCCTTTACTTTCTTAAACCATCTCTGAGCCGCTCCTCCAAAAGTGGTAAGAAACATTCGACATTTGACTCCATCAGTGAATTGTTGAAAAAGCGATGCATGCTCAAACTTAAGAAGATGATCTTTGGAATCAGTTGCCCCTGAATATTCTCCGACATTTAAGTTTTGACAGTGTTTTGGTAGCAGATCATCCAACACTCGTTAAGAGAATGGAGTGACAATCCTTTTAGGAGAACTATCACTAGCTACTACCTTCCCCTTTCTCTTTTCCCACACAGGGGTTTCTCCAGAGGATTCTTGAAGGGCTACTCTGTTGGAGTGTATAATAAAATCCTAGCTTTTGTAAACATTTATTTTTGAAATAAAAGAATCACATTGGTCAATATCTACATATATTTGTTAAATGTAATTGTTCAATTAATTTATATAGTAGACAACATGGTGTGTGGTGTCACACACAGAAGATCATGTTGTCGATTCTTTATAAATTATAAATAGTTGCTCACGACTAAGATGGAAAGGAACAAACCATCGGAATAGTCGTAGTGTAATTAAGTATTAGTTTATCTTGATTAATAAATTACACTGGTACACTCTAAGTGTATTGAGTAGGACCATTTTAGGTAAGTTATTTTTGTACTGACTTAATAAAAAGAACTAGACCTTAGTTATTATGGAAGTGTGTGCTCTTAATCCTAATATAATAACAAGCACATATATTTAATATTTATTTCTTTGACTTATCAAAGGGTGAGGTTTAGCTCGATAAATCAATATGCCCGATAAGTTGAGAAATGATATTACTTATAGTGTGTGTTGTTGATTATAGAAGGAATCTGTGTCCTAGTTATCTAGGTTGAGAATGTCCCCAAGAGGAGCTCATAAGGATTGTCATGTTAAACCCTGCAGGTGGACTTAGTCCGACATGACAATGAAGTTAAGTGGTACTACTCTTGGAGCTAGATATTAATTAAGTGAGTTGTCTGTAACTTACTTAATTAGTGGACATTCGTAATCTTAAACACAGGGAGGCTAACACACTCATGATAAGAAGGAGCCTATAATGTAATTTGGGATTGGTGCGGTAGTGCGATAATAACTCTCTAGTGGAATGAGTTATTATCGATGAACTTGAGTTGTTGTTCGGGGCGAACACGGGATACTCAAGCTCATCGGAAGGCTAAAACCAATTTCTCCTCTAGGTCCCGGTCATAGCCTCATTATAGCCTCAAGTTCATCCAAATGTAAGGCTCTTCTTGGTGTCCAAGAAGGGGGCCGGTACAATGCTTGGTGACCAAGCAAGGGCCAACCACATCCTCTTCTATAGGGGTCGACTCTTTGCTTGGTGACCAAGCATGAAGGGGTCGGCCACAATAATTCAAAAAGGGAGGGTTGTTTTGAATTTTTAAAATCTTCTCTTTGTAGAAAACTATAAGTTTTAAAAGAGAGATTTTAATTTTTAAAACTTTCCTTATTTGAATTAGGCCACATGTTTTAATAGAGAGTTTTAAAAGTTTTAAAACTTTCCTTTTTTAACCATGCTCATGGTTTAAGAAAAAAGGAGGATAAGTTTTAAAATTTAAATTTTCTATCACCATGTTAAAAAAGGAAATTTTATAAGAGAAGTTTTAAATTTTAAAACATGGTTTTAATTTTTAGAACTTTCCTTTTTTAACTCCTACTTTAGGAAAGAGAGCTTGTAAATTTTATAAGAGGATTTCTTCTTGTAAAATTTTAAAAAATATATTTCCTTATTCTTGATGTGGTGGTCGGCCACCTTGCTTGGTGCCCATGCAAGGGACCAACCAATTATAAAAAAAAATCATCATCTAATTGATTTGGTGATTGATTCAATCACGAGGAAAGAAAAGGAAAAATAAAAGGGAAAAGGAAAAGCTAGAGGAAGATTTTATTTTTTTGTAAAAATTCTTCCCTTATATGCCTTGGGAAACTAATATAAAAGAAGGGGTGGGGAGGCTTCATGAGAGACAAAAATTCTTATTCTCTTGCTTGGAGATCACCAAGTGGTCGGCCCTCCCTCTCCCCTCTCTTTTCCCTTTTGCTCTCTTCTCCTTGGTGGTGGTGGTGGCCAGTTTTTAGAAGAAGAGGAAGGAAGCTTTCGAGTGGTGTTCATCTTGGAAGATCGTCGCCCACACGACGTCCAAGGCGAGGTGAGGAATACGGAAGAAGATCTCGAGGTCATTAGTTTACAAAGAGAAGGTATAATTAGCAATTGTTTTCCGCATCATGCTAGTTATTTTTCTTTGTAAGAATTCCAAACACAAGAGGCATTAGATCTAGTTTTTCGAATTAGTTTTTTGAGTTTGTGTTTTCTTCTTTTTTAAATTTGTGATTCAATTGTTCTTTTTGGTTAACCTAGAGTTATTTAAGGAAATTAAATATTAGCTTTCCTTAAAAGGCTTTTTCTAGACGGTGGTGGTTACTCCCATATCCAAGAAGGCCACATGCCTCGCCATGCAGTCCTGGAAGCTAATTTTGGAAATTAATATTTAATGGAATTAATAACATGGGTGGATTTGAATCAATAGTGTTAAGTTCCGCTTGCGATTCAAATCTAAACTATTAAGAACAGATAAGTTAAATTTGGAATCAATGATGTTAAGTTCCGTCTGCGATTCCTAATTTAACATCTAAAGAACTCAATAAGTTATTTAAGGAAAGGTTCGACACTTGTATAAAAAATTTTTGTACAGTGGAACCGGTACGATTTTCCTAGGACTAACCAACAATCTCTCCGTCCTCCTTATTCCAGAGGTGTTCGAAAATAAGTTTTAGGACAATGAATGGGAGAGAGAGAAGTAGAGAATAGATGATCCAGATCTCCTCCTTTCCTTCTCTCAATGATGGGAGGTTACAGATATCGTTGGAGGTGGTATCACAGGTACTGTACTACTAGTATTCCCCTGTTGTTGTTGTTATTGTAGTATCTTCTGTACTCTGGCGTTGATGAGCAACTCTAGATCATCTTGACTGATAGTGATAGTATTGGGTTTCCAGCTTCCTCCATCTTCGTAGTCTCAGATCTAGGTGAATAGTTCCAACAAACGACGCCAAATTTGATCCTGTCTTAGATCTGCAAAGATGAGCACTGGTTCTGATGAATGATGATAGCCTCCAATGAAGACAAACTCCGATGATCTGAGGAAACTCCTCCATGCTCCTACGCACAATGAGACGAGCCAACAAAGCGTTAGTGACCTAAGACCGGGGAGGGGATCTTAGCCAGGCCCTCTGACACTCAAGTCAGTTCCTATCAATGATGGAAGAAGAAGAAGCAAAAGAAGAAGAAGAACAGAAACTAAAGTGAAAACAAAGTTCTGATGCTAGAACTTGCGTACCTTGCTAACGGAGAAGATCCCCCTTTGCCACCACCTCACATGACCTCCGTAGTCATGAGATGGTCTCCGTTTCGTTAGAGTTTGTTAGGAAATCATCATTTACACTTCGTGCAATAATCCTATAAGGAATCTTTTTTGTACCCCAGATGTACTTCTTTTATTGTTTATGACTTGTATTTATAATGGGGGCGCACCATCATATTTGAAGAAGTTTCTAAAAGATATTTCCTGCCAAATATTTTACCAGACACATTTTGGCCGATTGTTTAAGCTGGTCATATATATATACTGCTGAGAATACCTCCTACTAAATATGTCTTGGCCGGTCATTCGAGTCGATCATATATACTGCTAATAATGCTTCCAATTAAATATATCTCGACCGGTTGTTCAAGCTGGCTATATACGTTGTTCAAATTACCTTCTGTTAAACCTATCTCGGTCGGTCATTCAAGCCAGTCATATGTACTATTAAGAATACCTCATGCTGAATATGTCTCGGTCAGTTGTTCCAGTTGATCGTATATATTGTTAATAATGCTTCCTATTGAATATATCTTGGCTAGTCATTCAAGTCAGTCGTATATGCTATTAAGGATACCTTCTATTGATCCTTTCTTTATACTCGGGCCGGCTTTGCCCGACCGAGCATATATAAGCGCGAGAACACTTGCTCGGCCTGTTGTCGGTTGGTAAGATGATGAGAATATTACATAAGGATAAATATCTTTATGCTCGGGCGGGCTTTGCCCAACCGAGCATATACGAGCACGTGGGTGCTCGCTTGGCCTGCGGTCGACCGGTAAGATACTGAAAATATTATATAAGACTAAATGCCTTTATACTAGGGCGAGCTTTTCTAGTCCAAGCTTATATGAGCGCGGGGGCACTCACTCAGCCTGCGGTCGGTCTATAAGATACTGAGAATATTATATAAGGCTAAATGTCTTTATGCTCGGGCAGGCTTTGCCTGGCCGAGCATATATGAGCGCTAGGGCACTCACTTGGCATGTGGTCGACCGACAATAGACTAAAAATATTATATAAGGCTAAATGCCTTTATGCTCGGGCGGGCTTTGCTCGTCCAAGAGTATATGAGCGTGGGGGCACTCACTCGGCCTGGGATCGGCCGGTAAGATACTGAGAATATTATATAAGGCTAAATGCCTTTATGCTAGGGCGGGCTTCCCCCGACCGAACATATATGAGCGCTGGGGTACTCACTCAGCCTATGGTCGACCGATAATGTATTGAGAATATTATATAAGTCTAAATGTCTTTATGCTCGGGCGGGCTTTGCCCGGACGAGCATATACAAGCACGTGGGTGCTCGCTCGGCCTACAGTCGGTCGGTGAGATACTAAGAATATTGTATATGACTAAATGCCTTCATGTTCGGGTGGGTTTGGCCCGACCGAGCATGTATGAGCGTGGGGGCACTCACTCGGCCTACGATCGATCGGTAAGATACTGAGAATATTATATAAGGCTAAATGCCTTTATGCTCGAGCGGGCTTTGCCCGAACGAGCATATACTAGCACATGGGTGCTCGCTCAACCTACAGTCGGCCAGTGAGATATTGAGAATATTGTATAAGGCTAAATGCCTTCATGTTCGGGTGGGTTTTGCGCAACTGAGCATGTATGAATGCATGGAGCTCGGGCAGCCTTTGCCCATCTAAGCATATATGTGAACCTAGATATTCGCTCGATTTACAGTTGGCCAGCAATATATCCTTCCTATCTCTCTTAACTTAGTCCCCTCCTTCATTTGCTCTGCCGATCTATCATAACCTGTATCACTATTGTCGAGGACTGTGCCAATTAATATTATTTGGATAGCATTGTGGTTAATCTTGATTTCTTTTCTTTTGTTGCATTTTCTTATCTTTCTCTGATAAAGCAAAATAGATGCTCATAATCAATTCAATGTTGTGAATTGTTTTCCTTATTGTTGTGAGATTTATTGTGCAACATGGCACGTGATTGATGATTGCACACTACTAATTGATCCTGCATATAGAGTGGGTAAATAAAAATTGGGTTTTCTCCCTGACTTTAATAATTGGTTACAACAACAATTATATTATGAGGTGTGTGAAATAACAAAACATGCAATTGATAATTGCAGTAGGTCTCACAACTTACAAATCAAGTTTGAAAATTTTATTACAACTCAAAACAAAGCGAATACATCCATGAAGATAGCACTTGAAGAAAAAGATTTAGTTGTACCTATCGATATTGTTGTTACTCCTGTTGTTGATCTTAATTTTGATATATTATATTATGCCTATGATGATGTTGTGGATGGAAGTGTAGGGACTTGTATTGTGGATGAAATGCTCCAAGAATCACTTCTTTCAGTCGAACAACTACTAGACACTATGAATGTTATAGGATTAGAAATTTATGATGATCAAACCCCAAGAATCTGTTAGTTAGAGCCCTAGAGCCAATCATTTGATGATTGTATTATGGACTTATTGTATCATATTCTTATATATAAATAAAGACATTTGTTTTGGTTATTATACTTACTTGTATTAGTGCCAAATAAACTAAGTATAATAGCGTCCTTGAGTAAAAGGTTCTCACCTATATCAATTGGTTAGTTGAACCGATAGTGAGATGATATAGGGAACACTACTCTTAATCATTCCTAGTTGAGTATTAACATTCATGGACAATGTTAATGCAATAAGACTAGCATGTAGGTCAACTCGATGACTTGATCTCACAAGTCATGGATATAGAGATATCAAGTTGACACATGGGTATGCATTGGAGAATGTATACTGAATGACCCGCCATGAGAAAGTATCATGGATCGTTATATGAGTGTCATATACTTTCTCATGTGGCTATTAGTATGACTACTAGTCCTTGGACCTGAAGTCACCATGGATCCCTACATAAGGAGTTATGTACTTTGGTTTCGTCAAACGTCACCCGTAACTGGGTGGACTATAAAGGCGATTACTGGGTATGTAACAAATTATGCAGAGGGATGTGAGTGATGTAGATGGCATATATCCCTCCTATATGATAGGAGAGACATCGATATTCTTGATAGAGTGAGACCACGAAGTGCATGGCCATGCCCAAATGAGTAAATATGAGATATTGAGCCCATTTGATTTAGTGAGTGTACTTGGAGATCAAGATTTAGATTAGTCAGAGGATGACACGGTCTATGCCTCACATTGATCAATTTAGATGTCTTGGATAGAAGGACACTTGTCATAAATTGTGAGGAGTCACAATTAGTAGTCACAAGGTGATGTTGGATCTCAACATTCTTGTAACTTGGGTAGTAATGATGTGTTGCTAGATACCGTTCATTACTTATGCACCTAAATGGGTTTAGGGGCATTGCCAACGATACAAGAACCTATAGGGTCACACACTAAGGACAATTAGATGGATATTAGGTTCATATGATGAACCAAGAGGATTAGATTCATTTGATGAATTAAATTGGATTAAGAGTAATTCTAATTGGGCTAATTGAGTTGGACTCAAGTTGATTCATGTGTTCAATGAGTCTAATTTAGATTATGACTCATTGAATCAATTTAATTAAATGAATTATATTCATTATATTAAATTGGCTTGAATTAAATGGTTGGATCAGATCAACCATGAGAGAGATTAAGTCAAGTTTGACTTGACTTGAGAGGAAGAGGAAGAGTCAAGTTTGACTTGACTTTATGCCACATCATTTGTGACTTGGCATTAAGTGGCCAATGATGGGGTGCCACATCATCATGTTTAGCACATGTGTGTGCCACCTCATGGAGGTTACAAATCTCTTTAATGGCCACACTTAATGCAAAATGGGGGTTACAACTCCATGAATGTGGCCGGCCACTTTTGATGGGTGAGAATGAATTTTTCATTCAAGTGAATTCATTCACATCTTCTTCCTCCTAGTGCTCTCTCTTCTTGCTCTTCCTCTCCTCATCTTGCCGAACCCTACTAAGGTGCTAGCACACTTTAGTTTGGTGATCTCCTTCTTGTGTTCATGTGGATACTTCTAGAGGGTTGTCTACTTTGACAATCTCGAGATCCGGCAAACCTTTGGACTAGCGGGATAGCGAAGGGCATCGCATCGAGGGTAACGCTCTTATCTAGTGTAGATCTAGTTTTGTAAACTCGTACTCGTATGCTTTCGAAAGTCTTTTACTTCGCACGGATCCGTGGCTAGGGGTTTCGGGGTTTCCGTGATGCGAAAAGCGGTTTTCGCGGCCCGAAAAATCCAACAGTGGTATCAGAGCCACGTGCGAAGACTTGTATGAGTTTAATTTGAATTTTTATGAAAAATATAGCTTCTATGATTTTCTGTAAATTTAAGTTTTTTATGGTTTTTATGATTAATTGTCTCGTAGAAGCGAAGCACAAGTGTTTATACACTTGTAGGCTTCGACTACCGAGAAGCTTTTTCCGAAACGGCAAGGTTTCGCCCCAAAACTTTTTGGGACAGCGGACTAACGTGCTGTAGGATCACTTAGAGACACTCGCGAGGGTTAGATCGTGGGTAGGGGTGCTACCCCTGGCCCCGCAAGGGGATTCGTTCTGTGATTGCGCCCGAAAATCGCTAAACGGGACCGCCGGGAATTTTTACTTATAAAAATTATAAAAAATTGGTATTAAAATTGAAGAAAATTATAAAAAATACATAATTTAGAATTATGTATAATTTGTGATAGTCATGGCCCAAAAAGACCCAATTGGATTTGTATATTTTGTGTTGTAATTCATAATACGGCCTGCGTACCGTCATGTGATTGTGTGTGCTGTATTGTTTGATACGCGATCTGCACGTTGTGCCTTTCTCTATTTATTCTTGTTGTAAATTAGTTTAGACCCGAATGTAACTCGAGTTTCAAAATTGTAATGTACAAAATTGGAGCCGTGGAAGGTCCACTCGAGACGGAGTTACGAGGAGGGCGCGAGCAACACAAGGTGGTCAAAGGGAGGAGCTTGAGAAGCTGTTGACCCTAGGTTGACCATCCGATCTTCTCATTGGCTTGAGAAGATCGTAGTAGGGCCATGACTAATCACAAATAAATTTAATTAATTGCTTGTGTGTATGTGATGCATGATTAGTAATTAATTAGTGTCTGACGATTAGATTAGATCTAAATCGTGTACAAGATGCACCCTTTCGATTAGATTAGATCTATCGCGTATTTTATACACATCGACGATTAGATTATATCTAAATCGTGTCAACTCTAATGCCTACCGTGCCGTGATACTTATCACTACCTCGATCACATGTGTTGTTGAATCTTCCAAAGCAGAGCAACACATATTATCTTGGTAAGGTACGGAGGGACAATCTTGGTCCCGCTTATCAACGCATGGGCGAATACAAACTCAATTAGATTGAGTGTTCCTAGTTAACTCGGTTGGATCGAGTACAACTATAGGCATTCTTCCAACGGTTGAAAAGATAGGATATAAATCACATTTATATTAATTCTTGGGCGTATTAGCCAAAGCTAACTCAAGTTTTAATATAACTGCGGATAATGATCCTATAAACAAGAGTTGCATAGAGATGTAATTGTAAATCATTACATACCGATCATACTAAATCTTGGGCGTATTAGCCAAAGCTAACTCAAGGGTTAGTATGATGTGGATCTTGTCCCACATGAATTATAGAATTCAGTGGGAGCATCATTTAGTTAAAGGCCTAATTAAATGATTTAAAATAATATGATATTTATTTTCTACATTTTTCTGTTGTAGATAACCATGACGTCGAATACGAACACTTTCTCTCTGCGTTCTGTCCTTGAGAAGGACAAGCTCAACGGAGCAAATTTCCTGGACTGGTACAAGAACTTGAGAATAGTTCTCACCCAGGAACGTAAACTGTACGTTCTGGAGCAGCCCATTCTGGAAGCTCCTCCTGCCAATGTCACGCGAACAGACAAAGATGCTTACAAGAAGCATCAAGATGACGCATTAGATGTGTCCTGTCTAATGCTCGCGACCATGAACTCTGAGCTTCAGAAGCAACACGAGTTGATGGGCGCTTACAATATGGTTGAACATCTTCATCAACTGTATCAAGGACAAGCGAGACATGAGAGATTTGAGATCTCAAGGGCACTGTTTCAGTGCAAGATGTCAGATGGGGCTCCCGTAGGCCCATATGTACTCAAAATGATTGGGTACATAGAAAACCTACAGAGGTTGGGATTCCCGCTTGGCCAAGAGCTGGCCACTGACCTGATCTTGCAATCCTTGCCGGATAGCTATAGTCAGTTTGTTCTTGTTGGTTGCTACTCAGAAAACTTAATGGTTACACTGTACAAAATTTTGTACAAAGGTCTGAACCTTTTCCTAGCTACCATGTGTTCTTTTAAATTAAACTTGGATCGCCTGCGGAACTTAACACGTTTGATCCAAAATTTAATTTATTTGTTCTTTTAGGTTTTGACTTGGATCTCCTGCGGAACTTAACACGTTCGATCCAAATTACCTAAGTTATTAATTCCATTAAATATTAATTTCCATAATTGGTTCCCAGTACTGACGTGGCGAGGCACATGGCCTTCTTGGTTATGGGAGCAACCACCACCGACTAGACAAAACCTTTTAAGGAAAGCTAATATTTAATTTCCTAAAATAACTTTAGGTCAACCGAAAAGAACAATCAAATCACAAGGAAACGAAAAACAAAAGAACACTACATCGAAAGCAAATTCGAAACACTAAAATCGTATACCTCTTGTATTTGGTATTATTTCCAAAAATAACTAGTATGATGCGGAAGGGAAAAATACTAGTTATACCTTCTAGAAAAACCTCTTGATCTTCTACCGTATTCCTCTTCTAACCTCGGACGTTATGTGGGCAACGATCTTCCGAGATGAGAAACCACCAAACACCTTCTTCTCCTCCTTGTAAGATTCGGCCAACTCAAGTGCACCTCCAAGGATGAAGAGAAAACACCACCAATGCTCCAAGGGATATAAGCTTTCTCTCCTTCTTCTCCAAGCTTGTATCCGGCCACAACTTGATCTCCAAAAGGAAGAAGAGGTTTGGCCACAACAAGGAGAAGAGAAAGCTTGAAGGGGCCGGCCACACCAAGGAAGAAAAGAGGGAGAAGAATAATAGAAGTTGTGTCTTGTGAAGGCACCCCAACCCCCTCTTTTATATTCCTTAGCTTTGGCAAATAAGGAAATTTAATTATAATAAAATTTCCTTAACTTTCCTTGACATGAATTAATTGGCAAGAATTAAATAAAACTTCCTCTTTATCCATACAATGGTCGGCCACAATAAAAAATAAATAAATTAGGAGAGTTTCAATCAACAAATTAAAACTTCCTAATTTGTTTCCGGAAATTTAAAAAAAATAAAATTTCTCTTCAAAAATTCCTTCATGGTTGATAAAAAGAAATTTCTATAATTTTATTTTTCAACATGTGAATAATTTACAAAGAGAAAATAAAATATCTTTCCAATCTACAAATAAGGAAAGAGATCTAATCTCTTTCTTTAATCTTTTGTAGATCCTTTTAAGAGATATATTTTAATTTTAATTCTCTCCAATAAATTATATCTTCCACATAAGAAAAAATTAAAATTAAAATTCTTTTTAATTTCATTAGGGTTGGCCCCCTTTAGCTTGGGTTCAAGCTTGGGCCGGCCACCCATAAACCATGCTTAGGCCGGCCCTAGCTTGATCCCCAAGCTAGCTTGGCCGGCCCCCTTTAGGTGGGTATAGAAGGTGGATATAGGTGGGTATAGTACTCTATAATTAAGAGGCTACGATAGGGACCGAGAGGAGGAATTGGTTTTGGTCTCCCGATAAAATTAAGTATCCCGTGTTCGCCCCGAACACACAATTTAATTTTATCAATAATAATTCATTCCACTAGAGAACTATTATTGAACTACCGCACCAATCCCAAATTACATTTTTGGGCTCCTTCTTATTATGAGTGTGTTAGTCTCCCTATGTTTAAGATGTCGAATGTCCACTAATTAAGTGAGTTACTGACAACTCATTTAATTAATATCTTAATCCAAGAATAGTACCACTCAACCTTATCGTCATGTCGGACTAAGTCCACTTGCAGGGTTTAACATGACAATCTTTATGAGCTCATCTTGGGGACATTATCAACCTAGATTACTAGGACATAGTTTCCTTCTATAATCAACAACACACACTATAAGTGATATCATTTCCCAACCTATCGGGCTTATTGATTTATCGAACTAAATCTCACCCATTGATAAATTAAAGAAATAAATATCAAATATATGTGCTTGTTATTATATTAGGATTAAGAGCACACACTTCCATAATAACTTAGGTCTTTATTCATTTATAAAGTCAGTATAAAAGAAACGACCTCTAATGGTCCTACTCAATACACTCTAAGTGTACTAGTGTAATTATATAGTTAAGATAAACTAATTCCTAATTACACTACGACCTTCCAATGGTTTGTTCATTTCCATTTTGGTCGTGAGCTACTGTTTATAATTTATAAGGTACTGATAACATCATCTTCTGTATGTGACACCACATACTATGTTATCTACAATATAAATTAATTGAACAACTACAAACAAATATAGATAATTTGACCAAATGTGATTCTTAATTCAAAATAAATGTTTACAAAAGCTTAGGCTTTCAGTATACATTCCAACATTTCTAAACTACAATATGAACGAAATTGACAAGCCACTACCCGAGCTGCTTAGCATGTTAAGAACTGCTGAGCTGAACCTTAAGAAGGCAAAGCCCCACTCTGTTCTGATGGTTCATAAACACAAGGGCAAGGGCAAGCCCAAAGGCAAGGGAAAGTCCCAAGCCAAGGGCAAAGGCAAGGCACTGAAGCCTAAAGGAGGGGTTGCTAAGGATGCTACCTACTTCTACTGCGGTCAGACCGGGCACTGGAAGAGGAACTGCAAGGTGTACCTGGAAGATCTTAAGAAGAAGCGAAGTGAGACTTCCACTTCAGGTATATATGTTATAGAAGTCAATCTATCTATTTCTTCATCATGGGTATTAGATATCGGATGTGCATCTCACATTTGTACTAATATGCAGGCGCTGAGAAATAGCAGGGCATTGGCGAAGGGCGAGGTGGACCTACGCGTAGGCAATGGAGCATGGGTTGCTGCTGTTGTTGTAAGGACTTATTTTCTATCTCTGCCCTCTGGGCTTGTATTAAAGTTGGATGATTGTTGTTATGTGCCTGTATTAACTAAGAACATAATTTCAGTTTCTTGTTTGGACAAGAAAGGTTTCTCTTTTATTATAAAGGACAAATGTTGTTCTGTTTATTTAAAAGATATGTTCTATTGTAGTGCACCTCTGATGAACGGACTCTACATTCTAGATCTTGAAAGCCCTATCTATAACATAAATACCAAGAGGTTCAATTCAAATGACCTAAACCAAACTTATCTCTGGCACTGTCGCTTAGGTCATATAAATGACAAGCATTTATCCCAGCTCCATAAGGATGGTTTGCTGGACTCATTTGATTTTGAATCTTATGAGACGTGTGAGTCATGCCTACTAGGCAAGATGACCAAGACTCCCTTTAGTGGGCACAGTAAGAGAGCGACTGACTTATTAGGTCTTATACATAGTGATGTATGTGGCCCTTTCAATGTCGCTGCTAGAGGCGGTTATAGGTACTTCATCACATTTACTGATGACTTCAATAGATATGGTTATGTGTACTTGATGACACATAAGTCAGAATTCTTTGAAAAGTTCAAAGAATTCAAGAATGAAGTACAGAACCAGCTTGGCAAGAGTATTAAGATACTTCGATCAGATCGAGGTGGAGAATACCTTAGCCATGAGTTTCGTGACTACCTAGCTGAGTGTGGGATTCTATCCCAACTCACTCCTCCTGGAACACCACAGTGGAATGGTGTATCCGAAAGGAGGAATTGTACCCTATTAGATATGGTACGATCTATGATGAGTCACACAGATCTTCAGACATTCCTTTGGAGCTATGCTCTAGACACGGCAGCTTTTATACTCGACCGAGTTCCATCCAAGGTCGTGATAAAGACACCATATAGGATATGGACTGGGAGAGATGCCCAGGTGTCTTTCATGAGGATTTGGGGTTGTGAGGCTTACGTTCGACGTCAAGTCTCAGACAAGTTAGGACCCAAATCCGACAAGTGCTACTTTATTGGATATCCCAAGGAAACTAAGGAATATTACTTCTACATTCCAAGTCAGCACAAGGTAGTTGTGGCAAAGACTGGGGTCTTTATAGAAAGGGACTTTGTTTCTAGAAAGACTAGTGGGAGTACGTTCGATCTTGAAGAAATTCAAGATGCGGACCATAGCACTGAAGCCTCGATGGAAGTTGAACTGGAACCACAAAGTGTTGTGGATGATGTTGTTCCACAAGGAGTTGAGGAATAATAACCAGTTCAAGTAGACATACCTCTTCGCAGGTCTGATAGGGTACGTCGTCAGCCTAAGAGATACTCATTTCTCTTGTCTAACCATGATTACGTTGTGCTTATAGATGATGAGCCTACCACCTATCAGGAAGCTGTGATGAGACCAGATTCCGAGAAATGGCTAGAGGCCATGAGATCCGAGATGGAATCCATGTACACCAACCAAGTATAGACTTTGGTTGATCCACCTGAAGGGGTAAAACCCATTGGGTGTAAGTGGGTCTTTAAGAGAAAGACTGACATGGATGGACTTATCTATAAGGGTCGCTTTGTAGCTAAAGGTTTCAAGCAGATTCATGGTATTGACTATGATGAAACCTTTTCTCCAGTAGCGATATTTAAGTCCATTCGGATCATGCTTGCTATTGCAGCTTACCATGACTATGAGATATGGCAGATGGATGTCAAAATCGCGTTTCTGAATGGAAACCTACTCGAGGATGTGTACATGACACAACCTGAGGGTTTTGTAGATCCACAGCATACTAGCAGAGTATGCAAGCTGCATAAGTCCATTTATGGACTAAAGCAAGCTTCTCGGAGCTGGAATCTTTGATTCGATGATGCAATCAAACAGTTTAGTTTCATCAAGAACGAAGATGAGCCTTGTGTCTACAAGAAGGTTGTAGGGGATATAGTTGTCTTCCTCATATTGTATGTGGATGACATACTACTCATTAGGAAGGACATCCCTTTGCTTCAGTCTGTCAAGACCTGGCTAGGGAGTTGCTTCTCAATGAAGGACTTAGGTGAAGCATCCCACATTCTAGGGATACAGATCTATAGAGATAGATCTAAGAGATTGCTTGGCCTAAGTCAGAGTACATATATTGACAAGGTACTCCTTCGGTTTGCCATGCAGAACTCCAAGAAGGTATTTCTGCTGATGTCACATGGCGTGAGTCTTTCGAAGACTCAAGGTCCCTCTTCTAGAGAGGAGAGAGACCGCATGGATCAGATCCCTTATGCCTCAGCCATAGGATCTATCATGTACGTCATGCTATGTACTCGTCCTGATGTCTCGTATGCTTTGAGCATGACGAGCAGATACCAGTCAGATCCAGGTAAAAGTCACTGGATAGCGGTCAAGAATATTCTTAAGTACTTAAGAAGGACTAAAGAATATTTCTTGATATATGGAGGCAATGACGAGCTAGCTGTAAAGGGTTACAGTGATGCTAGCTTCTAGACCGACCAGGATGATTATCGATCGCAGTCAGGGTTCGTATTTTGCATTAATGGTGGTGCTGTGAGCAAGAAGAGTTCGAAGCAGGACACAGTAGCTGATTCTACGACAGAGGCCGAGTACATTGCTACATCGGAGGCAGCAAAGGAGGCAGTTTGGATCCACAAGTTCATCACTAAACTTGGGGTGGTTCCCAGTATCGCTGATCCTATTGAGCTCTATTTTGACAACAATAGAGCTATAGCACAGGCGAAGGAACCTCGCTCACACCAGCGGACCAAAGACATACTACGGCGCTTCCATCTCATTCGAGAGATTATCGAGAGAGGAGATGTGAAGATATGTAGAGTACCTACAGAGCCTAACATTGCAGATCCCTTGACCAAGGCTTCGGCACAGAGGAAGTAAGATGGTCACACTAGGTCATTGGGGCTTAGAGCCTACACTGATTTGCACTAGTGCTAGTGGGAGATTGTTAATTAGAGCCCTAGAGATAATCATTTGATGATTGTATTATGGACTTATTGTATCATATTCTTATATATAAATAAAGGCATTTGTTTTGGTTATTATACTTACTTGTATTGGTGCCAAATAAACTAAGTATAATAGTGTCCTTGAGTAGAAGGTTCTCACCTATATCAATCGGTTAGTTGAACCGATAGTGAGATGATATTGGGAACACTACTCTTAATCATTCCTAGTCAAGTATTAACATTCAGGGACAATGTTAATGCAATAAGACTAGCATGTAGGTCAACTCGATGACTTGATCTCACAAGTCATGGATATAGAGATATCAAGTTGACACATGGGTATGCATTGGAGAATGTACACTGAATGACTCGCCATGAGAAAGTATCATGGATCGTTATATGAGTGTCATATACTTTCTCATGTGGCTATTAGTATGACTACTAGTCCTTGGACCTGAAGTCACCATGGATCCCTACATAATGAGTTATGTACTTTGGTTTCGTCAAACGTCACCCGTAACTGGGTGGACTATAAAGGCGATTACTGGGTATGTAACGAATTATGCAGAGAGATGTGAGTGATGTAGATGGGATCTATCCCTCCTATATGACGGGAGAGACTTCGATATTCTTGATAGAGTCAGACCATGAAGTGCATGACCATGCCCAAATGAGTCAATATAAGATATTGAGCTCATTTGATTTAGTGAGTCTACTTGGAGATCAAGATTTAGATTAGTCAGAGGATGACACGGTCTATACTTCACATTGATCAATCTTGATGTCTAGGATAGAAGGACACTTGTCATAAATTGTGAGGAGTCACAATTAGTAGTCACAAGGTGATGTTGGATCTCAACATTCTTGTAATTTGGGTAGTAATGATGTGTTTCTAGATACCGCTCATTACTTATGCACCTAAATAGGTTTAGGGGCATTGTCAACGTTACAAGAACCTATAGGGTCACACACTAAGGACAATTAGATGGAGATTAGGTTCATATGATGAACCAAGAGGATTAGATTCATTTGATGAATCAAATTGGATTAAGAGTAATCCTAATTGGGCTAATTGAGTTGGACTCAAGTTGATTCATGTGTTTAATGAGTCTAGTTTAGATTATGACTCATTGAATCAATTTAATTAAATGAATTAGATTCATTATATTAAATTGGCTTGAATTAAATGGTTGCATTAGATCAACCATGAGAGAGATTAAGTCCAGTTTGACTTTACTTGAGAGGAAGAGGAAGAGTCAAGTTTGACTTGACTTTATGCCACATCATTTGTGACTTGGCATTAAGTGGCCAATGATGAGGTACCACATCATCATGTTTAGCACATGTGTGTGCCACCTCATGGAGGTTACAAATCTCTTTAATGGCCACACTTAATGCAAAATGGGGGTTACAACTCCATGAATGTGGCTAGCTACTTTTGATGGGTGAGAATGAATTTTTCATTCAAGTGAATTCATTCACATCTTCTTCCTCCTAGTGCTCTCCCTTCTTTCTCTTCCTCTCCTCATCTTGCCGAACCCTACTAAGGTGCTAGCACACTTTAGTTTGGTGATCTCCTTCTTGTGTTCGTGTGGATACTTCTAGAGGGTTGTCTACTTTGACAATTTCGAGATCCGGCAAACCGTTGGACTAGCGGGATAGCGAAGGGCATCGCATCGAGGGTAACGCTCTTATCTAGTTTAGATCTAGTTTTGTAAACTCGTACTCGTTTGCTTTCGAAAGTCTTTTACTTCGCACGGATCCTTGGCTGGGGGTTTCGGGGTTTCCGCGACGCGAAAAGCGATTTTCATGGCCAAAAAAACCCAACTGAATCATCTCTTTTAGTCACTCACCCACTGGAGCTAGAACCTAGCCTAACCACACATGAAACCATGTTCAATGATTTACTCACTTTGATGATTGATGTAGGTAAAATTTTATTTGATATATCTGAAGGTACTAATCAATGTTTTCTCAAGCATGTTTGTGATACGGCATATTTTTCATATTAACCACATGGATGATTTCATGGGAACCATTTGAAGATGGGCATATTCAACGATGGTCTAAGACTTGGAGCAAGCAAGTACCTTGCTCCTCCACGAGCAAGGTTTAAGACAGATGCATGGATAAGAACCCCTTAGCAAGAGAGTTCTAAAATATCTCACTCATCCAAGGGCGAGATTTTGATGAGCCAAATAAGGGGTCAAGCTTATAACTGTAAACAAGCACTTCTTAGGAGGTAACCCAATTTTCTTTCTTATTTTCATTTATGCTTTTCTCTTGTTTCATAGTTTTAACTTTTTTTCTTAATTTCAGGGCCAGAAGTATGATTTCAGAGAGTGGCTCTTGGTATATCCTTTGATAAGGCACGAAGATGAGCAAAAATGGAGTTGGTGGACACATTTTGGAGCCTGTCGTGGCTGCCCGTGCCTAGCGGCACAAGTCGTGCTAGGCTTGGGCTACTCACCATTAGTGCTCGTGCCCAGTCTCTAAAGGCCACCACGGGCACCCATGCCAGCCGGCACGAGCCATGGTGGGCACCAGTAGAATTCATAGTGCCCAACACGGGCACCTATGCTCAGTGGAAAGGGCCATATCAGGTGCCAAAAAAAAAGGGGAGAGCTTGATCTCTTTCGTACCCAAACTTCATCAAGATCAAGCATGGGCCATGCCTCCCTTAATCTCCCTTTTTTTTCCTAACCCTAACACCTACTTGGTTTTTCTTATCTAATTTTCCTTTTTATGATTCAATGTTGAGGAGGAATGTGAATAGTGGATAGAGTGGTGTCTTCAACACAAAAATGACAGAAAGGTTTGGCATGTATCACTTGGTAACTGGCCTCACTCTAAAATTCCTCTAAATTATAGTTATAATTTTTTTGAGACATTGAAAATTTTAAGTCTGGAGGAATGTATATATGTTGGGTTGTTAGTTAGTTTTGTCGATGTTTTGGATTCAAATAGAAGCACCCATGCATTCCTTGTCTATTAAGCAATATTTTTTATGTGTTTAGTATTAGTGTTATCATATGGATGAAATCTCTCATTTTTAGTGATTCATGCTTTTCTATCTAGTAGTAAAATTTTATAGAAGCAATGTTGAGTTAATTTTTGTTTCACCATTTGCCTACTTGATAGTTTGACCATTACACTTCATTTTTGATTTATTTCTGAAAGGTTGATTTAGTATAACATAGTCATCATTCATTTTGTTGGACTCTTTTTCAATATTTTAGTTACTAGATAATGGTCAATTTGTGATAGCCCTCCCATTTGGAAAAATCGAAATCCCAAGTGAGAGGAAAAGAAAAAAAAAATATATTTGAGTGAAAAGAAAAAAAATTAAAATTAAAAAAATACAATAATTGGATAAAAAATAGTTGTCATGGGTGGAAAGGATGATATGCTCTTTGAGACCAAGTTAGGTTACTATAGAAATATTTATCCATTTCTCTCAACACTGAACATACCTTTGAGACTTTGTGCTCGGAAAAGGGGATGAACCTTGTATATGGCAAGTAAGTATCTAATATTGGAAACTATGGGAGCACAATGGAATGACAATTTGAATAGGAAGGAACTTAAAATCTTAAGAACAAACTATGCATTGTGCACTTTAGCTAGCTCGTTAGGATTGCTGAAACTAATTGAATACCTTTACTTAATAAGATTAGATGAACTTATTCAAATTTAGAAAATATGAATTCACATGCATTCTTTATATTAGTGTTTGTTTGAGGAAAAGTAAAGATTTAAGTTTGGTAGATTTTAATGTATGCATTTCATATAGGTTTTTTATCATAGTTTGACACACATTCTATCCCATTTTATATGTATATATTTCATGTTTTCATCTTTGTGTGCTTATTTTTGTTACTTTTAGTTTAGAGAACTATTCTTTACTTATTTTTATTGATATGACATGAATTTAGAGTTAAAATGGAGCATTGAAAGTGGAATGGAGCAACGAGCCGAACACATGAAGCACCCATAAAGAAAAAGTATTCAAAAACCCATCAAAATGAAGTTTTAATTAAGGAACATGCTTCTTTTTGTTATTTTTAATTCGAAGAACTGCTCTTTATTTGTTTTCATTGATAGGACATGAATTTGGAGTTAAAATGGAGCACTAAAAGTGAAATGGTGCAAGTATCCAAACACACGAAGCACCCACGCAGAAAAAGGATTCAAAAGCCCATCAAAATGAAGTTTTAATCAAGGAACACACTCCGACAATGTTCCATGACATAAGTGGATTTATACGGAAGAAATATGTCACAAAATATTGGTAAAATGACCCCAAATAGGTCCCACATTGCTAGACTATGTGGCTGGGCATGACTCATGCTGGGTTCTATCAGTTCACATGGGTACCCGTGGGAACTAGCACGGTGCATGGATGGCTCTACCTGCACTACAGACCAAACTTCAAATGGCCATAAATTTTGGCTAGGTTCAAACCATGGGTTGCACCACATATGAAAATATAGATAATTTCAAGATCTATAACTTTTTTTAGGGTACAACCCAAGAAAAGAATATCTTATGGTCAAAAAATTTGATTTGGTTGAGCTCTGTAAATCTAGCAGATCTGCCCTGCTTGACCCAAACTGCAGACCAAACTTTGAAAGACCATAACTTTCAACTTAATTGGAGCCCAGAGTCAAACCACCTATCAAAATTTAGATATTTTCAAGATCTACATTTTTTTATTTAGGATCCATCTCAAAAAACCAGGTCTAAGCATCAAAAATCCTATTTTGATGGAGTATTATAAACCTATAGATCTGGATCACTTGAGGGGAGGTATAAAAGGGTCAAGGAATGCCCATTCTTATACTAAGGGACTTTGTCCCCCTCCTGTGGAGTGGGTTTTCCCCTCTTGGCGAACCCCTAAAGGTATTATCTTTATAAACTCCGATGATCCATCCACCTCCAGTGGAAGGGAACCACTCTAAAGACATCGGGAATCTTCTTCCTAAGCATTTCTCTATCTCTATTCTCTATTTTGGTATGTATATATGCCTTTATTAATGTCTTTGGTTTGTAATTTCCTTATAATGGAGTAGTTTTTTTATTCTAGGATGTAGGAGTAGCCCTTTTGATAAGTGAACATCTTTTCGATTAATCTATATGTTTGCATATTTCTTATTTGATGAAATGTATGTTTATGATCTGGATCTACCATATTATCACAATATCAATTCCAAAATCTTGACATTCGTATTCCATGAGGGCTTGTGGATGAACCAAAAGGAGAACCTTGCACTCTGACTAGTATAAAACTAAGAGTTGGATAGAAAAGTGTAACCCGATTTGCCGCTAGGATCCCTAGACCGTCATAGAACCTAATAGATCAAACCTAATTCATTGTCATGCAGTAGGAAAAGTGGTTAATTAGAGTTCATGAGGTCTAGTGATAGGGTCCCCTTTAGGTTACAATCACTAGTTGTGATCTTTCTGAAAGTAGACAATGATTAGGGGTGATACGCCATTGTAGAAGAAAAAGTTCACATCAAATATTATAGAATGGTCTACCTACATAAATATCCATTGAGGATATAAAATCAAATATAGATTATGTGTTTACAATTATTTAGGTGAAACTGAAATCCTATAATTACCTTCACCCACTGCCTCTTACTGTGATCATCTCTTCCTTCTGATTGAGATCCTACTGTCTTCTCTCTGTGATCTCATTGCCATTTCCTATGATCTCCCTGCTTTTTGATCTAGATCACTCTGTCCTCCTTCTATGATCTTTCTACCTCCCCCTCACTTCTCTCACTCTCTCTTACTCTCTCTATTCCTTTCTCTCTCAACTCTATCTTTCTCTCTTGTTCCAGTAACACACACACAAACCCTTGATTGTCTAGATAATCTATTGTTAGAGAAAAATAATTTGATGTCGGATATTTTTATGGACTTAGTTGAATTTAAATTAAATGAAATAAATTCAACTTATCTATTGAAATGACCTAAGCTGATAATCTCAGGTTGTCAATAGGGGTTGGTATCTATCAAGTGTCGAACGAAGGTTGTACAGTGGCTGAGCGGGCTAGCTCCCGAGCAAGCTTGAGACTGGTCGAGCGTAGTGACTAAGCGAGCTTACAGCCGATCGGGTGAGCAGAGAGACTGAGCAAGTTGAAGGTCAGCTGGGCTTAGTGGAGTGAGCTTGGAGATCTAGTGTCGAGCGAGATCAAGGTTGATCGGACAGATAGACCAAGCAAGTTGAAGGTCGATTGAGCAACTTAGCCGAGCAAGCTTGGCGATCGAGTGCTGAGCGAGATCAAGGTTGGTCGAGCAGATAGACTGAGCGAGTTGAAGGTCGGCTGGGTAAAGAGGCCGAGCAAGCTGACCGACCAAGTGAGTTAGAGGCCGGTTGGGTGAAGATAGACGAGCACGCTTCTGAGCGACCGGGCGAGCGAACAACTAAGCGAAGCGACTGGTCTAGAACTAAGCGAACCAAGGCCTACGATAAACGTAGTTTCCTTGAAACAGATTCGCCCCACCTTTGGCTGTGCTTCAAGTCTATCTTGGGTTATCTGTTTCGTAGGATACAACAGTGAACCGTGATTCCCACCAAGCACTGATGATTATGGTGAACTGAGAGATCACGGGCACTCCACCGAGCAAGAAACATACGATAGAGGAGAAGGGGAATATAGGTAGAGATTCAGTCTTTCGTGTATGTAACCTTTGGCTATATGATCACAACCTCCTTATATAGGGGCTCAGATCAATGTCTGTGTTCATGGCCGATTAATGACCATTACTCGCCAGTTGTGTAATGCCAACGTTTCACTTGACTGCATTAATATTTATTTAATACATCTATTTCACTCGACTGCATTAATCTTTCTTTAATGCATTATACTCATGTTTAGCATGTTTTGACACACATTCACATACTTTGAGCATGCTTTATCTATGCATTTTCATACTTCTAGCTTTCCTTTCAGCATATTTACTCTTTTTGTTCGGAGATCTGCTTTTGTGCATTTTCTGTATACAAGGGTCAAATTTGGTGAAGGATTCCTGTTCGAGGCCAAATCTGCAAGTGAAGCTAGAGAGGAAGGCACTGTACCTGAACCTCACACGACCCTGCCATAGGGGGTTGCCCTGGTCGTGTGGAGATCCTTGGCCGTATGGTTGCAATAGAAAAGGAAGTGGCTTTGGCCGTGTGAACCTCACACGGTCGTGCCAAGATTTGAAGCTAAAAGAGGCCTCGACCGTGTACACCACATGGTCGTGCAAGGTTTCCAAAGACCAAGAAGGCCCTGGCCGTGTGCACCACACGGTCGTGCAAGGTTTCCAGAGGCAGAGGCAGTGCAGGGCGTGTAGATCTACACGG
Organism: Zingiber officinale; assembly: GCF_018446385.1. Classification (NCBI taxonomy): domain Eukaryota; kingdom Viridiplantae; phylum Streptophyta; class Magnoliopsida; order Zingiberales; family Zingiberaceae; genus Zingiber; species Zingiber officinale. The sequence continues at coordinate 110,257,165 of NC_055987.1, read as the reverse complement.
CAATGCAAAGGGAGTTGTGGAAGAAGCATGTCACGAACGTGTATCACACACGGGCGTGTAAGGTAGGCAGAGAAGGGAGTGGCCTTGGCCGTGTGAACCTCACATGGCCGTGCCTCGAGGTCGTGTGGTGCCCAAACCTCCCTTCTATATAAGGCCTCCTTCATGAATTGAAAAGGGATCTTCTCCCTTTTGGGGGAAAATTAAGATTTGGGTGTTCCTCCTCCATCTTGGAGAGATTTTCAAGCGATTCAAGGGCGAAACTTCAATGCTTCGACTCCTAGATTGTGGATCAGATCCAGAGACAGTTCTTCATCATAGATAAGCTTTCTTTCTTCCTCTTCTTGGATTTAGGATCAAGAATGCTTGTAATCTTCCTCTCTTCGGATTTCTTTCCCCATTTTATGGAGTAGATTTCTTTGTTCTAGGATGGAGGGAGTAATTGTAAGGATGATTTGATGTAAAACTCTTGTAGATATGCCAATTTTCTATTTCTATGATTTTGCCCTGTTTGTATCCATTTGATCTTGTGTGGATTGTTGTGATTAGGGCTTAATTACCTTACTTGTTTGAATGTTTGGATATCTTGTGGATCTTGTAGAGGTAATTCCTCATTCAATATTCCGAGGGGCGTACGCGACAGACAAGCCCGTTTAAGGACATTTGAGGGATGATCTTGAGGGTGAAATAGGGTTATTCAAGGGGGTAGGATAGATAGTATGCATCAATCTTTGTATCTTTATGCAGTTGATGAAGTGCGATTTCCTATGTTGATTATCCGAGGGACGTTCATGACAGGAACAAACCCGTGTAAGGACAACATAGATTCATACCTAATTGATCACATTTAGGTATAGATTTTAGTCCTAGGCCGGTTATCTATTGCAAGAGAGAACCGGCAACCTTCTACATATAATGGACAATTGAGGAATAAGATTTGGTAGATCAATTACATTTGATAACCTTACAAAGAAACCAAAAACTCCTAGAACATCCCTTATCATTTCCCTTATTTTTGTTCCTTATTCTTTTGTTTCTATGTTTTACTTTTCATAGTTACACTTTGCTTTTGTGAATCAATTGATTAGTTGTTTAGTTAACTCGTGTTGAGACATCTTTAGTGGTTATTCCAGTCCTTGTGGATACGATATCTTTTATTATTACTTACAACATTTCCGTACACTTGCGGAGAGTCAACAAGTTTTTGGCGTTGTTTGTAATACCCACTAAGCTTGTAAGATAAATATATGAATGTGGGATTTTGCCTTAGAAAAATAATAGGAAGTGAGTTGAACCAAAAAGGAAATAAAAAGAAATAAAAATAGGGAGAGGTCAAGGATTGAACCTTGAACCTCTTATATTATAATTCATAGAGTAGAAACCAATTGGGATAGAGAGAAGATATTGATAGCAAAGGAGGGAAACTCATGATAAAGGTAAGAGTAAAAGCTAGCCAAAAGGAAACAAGTAAAGAGCAAGAGAAAGGCAACTTGCCTTCCTCCCTTCCTCTCCCTCTTCCTCTTTGATTTTGCCGAAATGTTTAAAGAGGAATTAAGGGGATTCATTCCCCCTTATTTCACCATGAATGATGAGGATAAATAAATAAATAAAAATAAAAATAAAATAGAAAAAAAAGGCTAAGGGAGAAGGAAAGCAAAAACTAAGTTTGCTACCTCTTCCCCCTTAACATAAAAGAGAATATGTAAAGGGAAAATTCTATTTTCTCTCATTTTTCTCATCCTCTCCTCTCCCTCACCGAAACCTCAGTTCCCCTCTCCTCCATCTTCAGCCCCAAAGCCAAGTTTTTCCCTAAGGAAGCCTAGGATACAAGGAGAACTTAGCAAAGGAACCAAGGGAAAGGAACTAGAAGAAGAGGCTACTTCTTCTTCACCATACCTTAGATCCACAAGCGAAAAAGGATGTAAGCTTCCCCTCACCTGTGGTACAAGGATTTTATGTGTTTTTCAGATTTTATGAAGATCTTAAAACCTAGAAACAAGTTTGAGAAAATTCGGCTAAGAAGAGCTTTCAAAAAAAATCTAGTGATGTTTAACTAGTCTTCACTACATGATAGATTTTCTATGCCATGGAAAAGGGTTCTCCTTCATGTTTTTATACCTATATGATGCTTGATCAGAGAAGTACTTAACCCTAGAATTTCGGCCAAAAATATCTTTAAGAGGCTAGGGAAATTTATTGTTTTACCCAACTAGTACAAGGTTCTTCCTATGAAATATTAAGGATCATGTATTAGTTTTCTTGCTTAGAAGATATTTGAACTAAAAGAAAACCCACTCATATGTTTCGGCCAAGAAAGGGTTTAGGGTTAGGAAGACCCTTAAATTTAAATAAATATGCTCATGTGATAGAATACAAATATCTTAAAAGAGTTGTATGTTTGAATATTGCTAGAACTTCATGAACTCTTTCTTAGGGTTTTCGGCCATGATGAGATGGATAGCTTAGAAAAGCTTAAACAAAACTTTAATATGCTCAAGACCTCTGTGATGTTTAGATATGAAAGTTGTCTAATGCCCTCATGCTTAATTAGGGTGTAGAAAAATTTGTTATATGACATATGACATGTATGATCACAAGAGTCCAAGTTTGTTCATGAACCAAATTTATATATATGTTTCTTAGTAAATTTTACCATGAAATTTACTTAGGTTTTTCATGCTTTAGGCCACTTAAAAACCTAGCTAAAGAATGGTAGGTTTCGGCCATGAGAAAAAATAAAAGAAAAAGAGAAAAAGAAACCTAGAAAGCCTAAGACACAATTCATATGTATGCTCATTATGCTTGTCTTTACACATGCTATGAAACTTGTATGACTTCATATGTTTTTATGTTACTTGAAGCAAGTTTAAACACTGATGAGTTTCTGCCAAGTAGGATTTAAATGACCTAGAGGCCCTAGAATTTAAACCAAAGGTGTTAAAATGCTTCTTATGAAAATATGATAACCTATTGATTGTGTCACATGCTTGTATGATTTTTCCATGACCTAAATGGACCATTGTAAGTCTCGGCCATGAAGGTTTAGATGCCCTAGAAACCCTAGGACTTAAATTAAATATGCTCATGTCACCCTACATGAAATATGATAAGTAGAAAGCCAAGGTTCAATTACTATATGTTGTTTTATGACCTAAAATGATGCTAGGGTTTGTTTCGGCCATAACTATTGGATGATGCCTTGTATGAATTTATACATAATGTTAGTCCAAGTTCACATGCTTTTATGCTTGTTTTTAGCCCTAATGAGAACTTGTTAAATTTCGGCCATGACATATGTTAAGGGCTTAAAGAACTTAGGAACTAATTCAAATGTGTCAAATGTGTTTACCTTGTTCCTTGGTAAAAATGTTATAAATATGATTTAAAGTTGTCCATGCTTTTATGTCATATGGAACCTTGTTTCACACCTTAAGGTTTCGGCCATATGAAATTAGGGACTTGAGGAACTTAGAAACTAAGTTAATCATGTTTATAATGCTTCCTATGAAAATGTTATGATGATAATTTAGGTGCCACATGCTTGGATGTTGTGTTTAACCTAAATTGAGCTCTAAAGGGTTTCGGCCACAAGGGTTTAGGAAGCTTAAAACCAAGATAAATATGATACCATGTTTCCTATGATAGGATAATCACAAGATACACCCTTATGCTTAATATGTATGCTTGTGATTTATGACTTATGATATGATATGCATGCTTTTATGATATGATATGCTTTGTGCTTAAATTATGCATGCTTATGTTATGATATGTGGTTAAATTATGCATGCTTGATGCTATGTTTAGTGCTTAAAATATGCATGCTTTCATGATATGATATGTGGTTAAATCATGCATGCTTGACGATATGCTTTATGCTTAAGATATGCATGTTTTTATGATCTATGCCTAAGTGATGCATATTGATATGACATGATGTATGCCTAAGTGATGCATACCTTTATGATATGATGTATGCCTAAGTGATGCATACCTTTATGACATGATGTATGCCTAAGTGATGCATACCTTTATGATATAATGTATGCCTAAGTGATGCATACTTTTATGACATGATGTAGGCCTAAGTGATGCATACTTTTATGATATGATGTATGCCTAAGTGATGCATGCTTTCATGATACATGATATGTATGACATGTACTTTACTTTATATGTGAGTGGCTTGTACCAAGGGTGGGCTCCATAAGCGCCCCGGGGACTAAGGACCTCGTTAGGGATGGGCTCCTAAGTGCCCCTAGGACTAAGGGCCTAGTATGTTTGCCTCGTAGGGTTCAAGACTAGCTACCTTGGACCTACAAGGTTGCGCGCAATATGTAAGTGGTACATGGCCGAGATCCCCCTTATGTTGAGATTATTTTCAAGTATATATGTAAAAGAAAATGGTTTAAAAGATCATGAGACATACACATGTTTTTCGGATACATGTTTTCCAAAATCATATTGCATACACCTTATGATTATGCTATGTTTCATGTTATGCTCTTGATTATGATATGCCATGATAAGGTATGATTACGTTATGTTCATGCTATACCTTATAGACATGTTTCGGCCATTGATTTGTTGATGCTTGATATATAGATTTCGGCCATGGATATGATGATGCCTTGATGTACATGTTTCGGCCATAGTATGATGCTTTGATATACATGTTTCTGCCATGCTTTGATATATCATGATACTTGTTGTTATGCCATGTCTAGCTATGTTTTATGCAATGCACTATGTATATGTTTCGGCCATGGTGATGCTTGATATACTATGACTAGTTGTGATTATATTATGATGCATGATATGCTTGAATAGAATGCTATGTTATGCCATGATTAGTTTAGATATGACTTGTTGATGCATTCTTGATTATGTGCTGATTGTTGGTTTAGTGAGTAGGAAAGGAACTTACTGAGCCATGAGTGCTCATAGCTTACTTTCCTTGTACCACAGATAAAGGAAAAAGCTGGATGAGTTAGAGGAGCAGCAGGAGGGGCAACGAAGATGTGTGTGGCAGTGGCTAGGCAACCAAATAAATAAGAACCTGCTTAAAGTTTCTTTAAAGAACTATGCATTGGTATTTTATGACTTGTGAAACCTAAACATGTGTGGCTTGACATTATGGTTCCACTGGATTTGATGTTATGATTTTTGATGCCATGTGATAGTATAGTTCAAAAGAAATTTAAAAGAAAAGTTTTATTAAAACTATGAAAATTATTTTAAGTCTTCCGCTGTTTTAAAAAGAAAAATTTATACGTAGAGTATCGTAGCCCCGTCCCTTAGGGTTAGCAGGGAGGGCGGGCATTACATTGTTGCCGGGGACTGCGCTATAACATTAGGGATTATCAATTGAGTTAGACTAAACATAACTTTTCTTTTCTCTTCATTTGCATAGTTGAATCTAATTTTTAGAATTCTATTTTCATAACTTTTTCTTGTATTCTTTTCTACTTCTTGCTTGTTGCAATTCTAATTCTGCATTTTTAATTTTCTAACTTTCTAATCTAATTTTTCTTTTTCTTTCTTGTCTTCGAATCAGTTTCGTTCTTCTTTCTTTTTCTTTTGAACAACTATCATTTTGCAATCTTGTTCTTGTGTATGCGAACATCTAACTTTATAGGAGAACTTCTTCCTTTAGACCCTAAGATAGACAGAATATTTCATAGGAGAAAAATTCTGCAAAGACATTTAGAAGAACAAGAGCATTCTATCATGGCTAATAGACCACTAAAGGATTATGTAGCACCTTACGCTAGAGGGTTTAGATCTAGCATTTCATGGCCTTCAGTAAAAGCAAATAATTTTGAGATCAAACTTGCAATTATTTCTATGGTGCAACAAAATCAGTTTGGTGGAGGACCACATGAAGACCCGAATCAACACTTGGAGGTCTTCTATGAGATATGCGGCACAATGAAGATGAATGGTGTTCCTTCCGAAGTGGTGCGCTTACTATTGTTTGGGTTTTCTTTAAGAGATAGAGCTAAGCAAGGGTTAAATTCTTTAGCTCCAAATAGCATCACCACATGGGAATAATGTGAACAGCAATTTCTTGATAAATTCTATCCTCCAAGTAAAACGACTCATATGAGGAATCTTATTGCAAGTTTCAAACAAGCTGACTCAGAATCTCTAATTAAATCTTGGGATAGATATAATAGTATTCTCAGACAATGCCCACACCATGGTTTGGAGAAGTGGTTAGTGTTACATACATTTTATAATGACATCAATTATCATACAAAGGTGTCCCTTGATTCAGCTGCTGGAGGGGCACTTATGAACAAGAGCTTGGATGAAGCCGAAGAAATAATTGAAAGTATAGCACAAAATCACCATCAATGGGCTAATGAAAGAAGTGGTGGCTATTCTAGTGTAAACCCAACAAAAGCATCAGGGAAGTTTGATGTTGATGCAGTTACTTTATTGGCTGCAAAACTGGATGCTCTTACAAAGAGATTTGAAAACATGGGAGCTCCTTCAAGTACGGTCAATGCCATTTTTTTCTCTTGTGAAGTATGTGGAAGTTCTGAACATTCGAATGATTCATGTCCTTTGGGAGCTATTTCTGCACAAATCAATCAATTAGAGCAATGTGACGCCATCATGGGTCTTAATCAAAGGCAGAACAACCCATACTCAAATACATACAACCCTGGGTGGAAAAGTCATCCTAATTTTTCCTATAGAAATAATCAAGATCAAGGACCATCTATGGGGGAAAGACCTAATTTTCAGACTGGGCAACAGAATTTTCAACAACAATCTTCTCGAGGCTTTCCTATGTCTAAAATTAAGAAGATGTTTGAAGAAATTATCTCTAATCAGAATGAAATGAAGTAGGACATTTTGAAGCTTACTCAGAGAATGGATAATTCTAAAAGACATCAAAATATTCAGGATAGCCAGATTGCCCAATTAGCTTCCTCATCTTCTAGAGCACCGAGACAACTACCTAGTAAACCTGATGTTAATCCTATGGAGCATTGTAATAGAATTGAACTTAAGAGTAGACGGACCTTGGGAGATCCCCAAGTGATTACTCCAAAAGAGATGCAACCTGAAGAAGCGCTCTCTCCTCCAACACCAAATTAGATTCAAGATGATGAGGAGAGTACCACTAAGGTTGAAGAGACTCTTCCACTTAACTAACAAAGTAGAGTAGTCCCTTTTCCTCAAAGACTTATAATGATCAAGAAGGATGAAGAGTTTGGCAAATTCTTGGAGAAAGTTAAAGAGATATGTGTTGAAGTGCCACTTATTGATGCAATTCTACAAATGCCCAAGTTTGCCAAATTCTTGAAGGACATCATGTCGAACAAAATAAGGAGAGAAGATATAGAGACCATAGCACTTACAGAGGAATGCAGTGCTCTTTTTGAGAAGAATACTTTCCCAAAGCTGAAGGATCCAGGGAGCTTCTATATTCCTTGGAATATAGGAACTGAATTTATCGAGAAAGCTTTTTGTGATTTGGGGGAAAGTGTTAGCCTCATTTCTTATTCTATTTGTAATAAATTAGGTCTTAAAAACTTTAAACTTACTACTATGGCACTACAACTTACTGATCATTCCTACAGGTACCCTATGGGTATCGTAGAAGATGTGCTAGTAGAAGTAGGTGGGAGTATAATTCCTACTGACTTGGTTATGCTAGACATGGAGGAGGATTCAAAAATCCCTATCATATTGGGAAGACCATTCCTTGCTACAGCGGGAGTTATTATAGATGTTAAAAATCATAAACTTTCTTTGGTAATTGGTAAGGAACAGTTAGAATATGATTTATCTAATGCCTCTAACCATGTTTCTTCTCTTTTGAATGCTTGTAGCAGGGCAAGCATTTACAAACTTGAGGAATGAAACTTCCATCCTCATGGGAGGCCACCAAATGAAGAGAATAATGTGGTGGAAAATGTTCGGAAGGCCTCCTAACAAAAATGAAAAATATGTCTGCCCTCCCAGGGCGAGGAAAAGAGAAGCGTGATCAAGATTGGTCGAGCTAAAGACTTTAAACAAGCGCTTCTTGGGAGGCAACCCAAGTGTTCTTTTAGTCAAATGCATTTCATGTTTTTTATTTTTCATTAGTAGTGTTTTTACTTCATTTTTGCTTTTGTTTTCAGGTCAAAATTTTGCTTCCATGAGTTGGCCATGATTGCTTCATGGGCATGGAAGTATTGGAGAAGCAAGAAAGGAGAAAAATCATCAAGTTGAGCAAAATAGAGCATGGTCGTGTACTGTACACGACTAGGCATATGCTGCAGAGAAGGGAGATGCTCTGGTCGTGTCTACATGACACAACCATGTAGAGTCCCCAGAGAAGAAAAGGTGCATGGTCGTGTCCCATACACGGTCGTGTGAAGACACCAGAGGAGGAAAGCTTCTTGGTCGTGTCTCACACACGGCCGTGTGAAGAAACTAGTAGAGAAGCATGCACTGGCCGTGTCATCTGACATGGTCGTGTGCTAATTCCAGAGGAAGAAATGGGTGAAGTCGTGTCCCAGATACGGCCGTGCAAGGATAGCCAAGGAGAAGAAGGTTATGGCCGTGCCAATTGGCACGACCGTGTGAGTCAACCCAAGAGGGAGAAGGGAGGGGTCGTGTAGATCTACACGGCCCATGTAGAGAAAATTGTTCAGGCCGTGTCTCCTATACACGGCCAGATTTAAGCCGTGTCCACCACACACCCCCTCATCTCAACACCCTCTTCTCTCCAAAACTCCTTTCCTCTTCAACCTTTTCTCCAAATCTTCTCAGATCTAGGTCTAAAACTCTTTCTTTTCCACAAACTTCATCTAGATCTAGATTTTTCTTTTCTCCTAGACTCAAGATCTCCACTTTCATATCCCTAATATCTTATTCTTCAAGATCTATTTCTTCAAGATCTAGCTTCTCTAATCACAAACAGTACCCTTCCCCACTCAAACTTGACAATATGTCCAACCTTCTGAAGAGACTTCGCAAAGGGGGTGGTGGATCTAGTGGAGACAAAGGGAAGGAGCCAACCAAAGATAAAGGGAAACAACCAGTGAAAGGCAAAGGAAAGAGGACCTCACGCGACGAAGGTAATGACAACGAATTCAATATCGTGTTTAGAAATGATGATCAAATAACTAGATTTGCAATTCTTATCAATAGAAAGATCGTGTGTATTAGGTATATGGACCCAACCATTTTAGATAAGATTGGAATTAGAGATGATATAGATTGGATTATTAGGTTCTTAGATTAGAGTGATATTTTGTACACACATCTACCTATTTATCCTTGCCTTGTTTTGGAGTTTCTAAGTTCACTAGATGTCCATTTTTCCAATGAGGATGATTATATTGGCAAGATAACTTTTAGATTAATGAGTCAAGAATTTCAATGGACATTTAGTGACTTTAATACTTGTTTTGGATTGTCTTCTGGTAGCTCTCGAAGGTTTGATTCTAGGTTTAATTGGAACAATTTTTGGAGTTTGATCACTAGATTAGATCAACCCTCTGAGCCCTCTAGAGCCAAGGCTTCTCACATGCAAAACCCTATTTTTAGATATCTACATCGTGTCATGAGCAAAATTATTTTTGGTAGAGGGGAAAGTGATGGAGTCGTTATGAAAGTAGAACTTTATTCTCTATGGGCTATGTTATATAAGGTTGATTTTGATTCCGGTTTTCATTTTTTGCAAACCTTAGTGAGAGCTACGAGGGCATCTTCGGGATCAATAGTTCTTGGTGGTTTGATTACTCAAATAGCCATTAACTTGGAGTCTGATTTAGATGGGTTGGAATTCATGGCCATGATATGATCGACATGGATGCATGTCTTGCTATGAAAATGATTGTTCGGGATGAGAATGGTTTTGCATTTCCTAGGAGGAATGATTTTCCTTTACCTCTTCCTTGTCCTGATCAAACTTCAGTTCGCAACCCAACTAATTGGGTAATCACTGATTTAGACCCCGAGAATGTTCCTTCCATATCCGGAGATACAGAGCCACACATTGAGCCCTCGACATCTGGATACCCGCAGCCATCTGGTCATCCGGATCCTGCTAGGCATTCTTTTTCCTATGGTACGGGTCCCTCCAGATTTGACTTTTCATATTTTCGTGCATCTCTAAACTCACTTCATAAGAAGTAAAATGCCCAACAAGCAATGTTGGAAGGTCGCTTCTCTTTATCGAATAATCAGTTTAGAGAAGTACAAAATCACTTTCAGTTCACGAGGAATTTTCAAGGTCAAGTGGTTGAATTTGTCCAGGATTATGATATTGATCAGGCTAGAATGAGAGATTTTATGCAGAGCATGAGTGTTACTAGCCAACAAGTTGATGCTTTGTTTGAGTATCATATAATCCTGAGCGAAACTCCAGGTTTTCCTAGTTTTCCCATTGGCCAACCTCGTATAGGCCTAGGCCTCCTTTCCCTCGTCCACCTCCACCTCCTCCACTATATTGATTTCATCGAGACAATGAAAAGTTTAAGTCTGGGGGGTGTTAATAACCTAAATTTTTGGATTTTTCTTCGCATTTTTCTTTTTCTTTATGCATTAGTTTTCCATTTTTTCTTGTTTTCTACATATTTAGTTTTTGTTTTGCATTTGTTCTTGCTTTGATTGCTTGATTTTTGATAGTCACTTGACTATCTTTTGAAATCTTTGTGGCATACATCTTGAGAACATCAAAACTTCAGTTAAATGTTTTCTTGTCTTCAAGATTAAATGTTAGCACGTTCATTATCTAGATTCATGATGTTTTAAATGATGCTAGTAGTATGCTTAATGTACCTCTTTTCTCTATCTTGAGTAGCCTGAAATAAGCTAAGTATCTTATGGAGATGAGTTTTAGTTTTGGCTTGACCTTAAGGATCTTACCTTCACTTCACTATACTTGAGCTTGGATAGTTGATATCATTGAAATAGTCATGATTCATCTTGTTTGTTTAGTACTAGGTTTCCATGGTGATTTCTCAAACTTCATTTTGGTTACTGGATGAGGCTCAAATCATGTAAGCTCATTTGGAAGAATAAAAATTTCCCAACAATTATGCTAAAAGTACATTTGTAAATACGTTTTGCATAATGCAAATACTTATGAAAAAAAAAGTGAAAAAAACAAAAAAAAAATTAATAAGGGATATAAAAAACAGTTGTCGTGAGTGAAATCTAGCAAGTCACCCCTTTGAGAATGAGTTAGGTTACTGGGGAAATGACTGCTTAGCTTCTCTTGAGATTGAGCACGCCTTTGAGACCTTGTGTTGATTGAGAAATATGAACCAAGTGTGTGGCAAGTAAGTGCCTATCACTGGTTACTTGTCTATCACCGGAAACATTAGGAATTCAAATTTGATGACGACTTGACTAGGACATAGATTGAAACTTGAAGAGTTGAGTTACCTTGCACTATGCACAAGAGACTTGTGCTTGAGCCATACTTAACTTGTTTCCATGATCATGCTTGTTAATGAAACTTTTTGATAGAGTTAGGAGAATGCATTAGGGATATGAGGGCATTGTAAAACATATGAATTTAGATTACAGCATTTTACTTGAGGACAAGCAAAGGTTTAAGTCTGGGGGTGTGATGTGAGTAGATTGTATACTCTTGTTTAGCATGTTTTGACGCACATTCACATACTTTGAGCATGCTTTATCAATGCATTTTTGTACTTCTAGTTTTCCTTTTAGCATATTTACTCTTTTTGTTCGGAGATCTTCTTTTGTGCATTTTCTGTATATAGGGGTCGAATTTGGTGAAGGATTCTTGTTTGAGGCCAAATCTACAAGCGAAGCTAGAGAGGAAGGCACCGTACCTGAACCTCACACGGCCCTGCAATGGGGGGTTTCCTAGGCCGTGTGGAGATCCTTAGCCGCATGGTTGCAGCAGAAAAGGAAGTGGCTTCAGGCGTGTGAACCTCACACGGCCGTGCCAAGATTTGAAGCTAAAAGAGGCCTCGGTCGTGTACACCACATGGCCGTGCAAGGTTTCCAGAGACCAAGAAGGCCCTGGTCGTGTGCACCACACGACCATGCAAGGTTTCCAGAGGCAAAGGTAGTGCAGGCCGTGTAGATCTACACAACCAAGTAAAGGGAGTTGTGGAAGAAGCATGTCACGACCGTGTATCACACACGGCTGTGTAAGGTAGACTGATACACGGCCGTGAAAGGCAGGCAAAGAAGGGAGTGGCCTTGGTCGTGTGAACCTCACACGGTCGTGCCTCGGGGCTGTGTGGCGCCCAAACCTCCCCTCTATATAAGGCCTCCTTCATGAATTAAAAGGGGATCTTCTCCCTTTTGGGGGGAAATCAAGATTTGGGCGTTCCTCCACCATCTTAGAGGGATTTTCTGGCGATTTAAGGGCGGAACTTCAACGCTTCGACTCCTAGATTGTGGATCAGATCTGGAGACGGTTCTTCATCATAGATAAGCTTTCTTTCTTCCTCTTCTTGGATTTAGGATCAAAAATGCTTGTAATCTTCCTCTCTTCGGATTTCTTTCCCCATTTTATGGAGTAGATTTCTTTGTTCTAGGATGGAGGGAGTAATTGTAAGGATGATTTGATGCAAAACTCTTGTAGATATGCCAATTTCCTATTTCTATGATTTTGCCCTATTTGTATCCATTTGATCTTGTGTGGATTGTTATGATTAGGGCTTAATTACCGTACTTGATTGAATGTTTGGATATCTTGTGGATCTTGTAGAGGTAATTCCTCATTCAATATTCCGAGGGGCGTACGCGACAGACAAACCCGTGTAAGGACGTTTGAGGGATGATCTTGAAGGTGAAATAGGGTTATTCAAGGGGGTAGGATAGATAGTATGCATAAATCTTTGTATCTTTATGCGGTTGATGAATTGTGAATTCCTATGTTGATTATCCGAGGGGCATTCGTGACAGGAACAAGCCCGTGTAAGGACAACATAGATTCATACCTAATTGATCACATTTAGGTATAGATTTTAGTCCTAGGCCGGTTATCTACTGCAAGAGAGAACCGGCAACCTTCTACAAATAATGGATAATTGAGGAATAAGATTTGGTAGATTATTTACATTTGATAACCTTACAAAGAAACCAAAACTCTTAGAACATCCCTTATCATTGCCCTTATTCTTGTTCCTTATTCTTTTGTTTCTATGTTTTACTTTTCATAGTTACACTTTGCTTTTGTGAATCAATTGATTAGTTGTTTAGCTAACTCATGTTGAGACATCTTTAGTGGTTATTCTAGTCCCTGTGGATACGATATCTTTTATTATTACTTACGACATTTCCGTACACTTGCGGAGAGTCAACATACATCCGTTATGAAAGCATCAAAAAGGTTTACGTGGTAAAATATTGGTTGTTCCACTAGGGTAAATTTTTCCCTGACCGGTCCGACATTCGGCACCGGTAGGTTATGCTCGCACACGAGTCAACATGATTCAGTGCAATCCGGGCCCTGGATTTGCACTCTCCTTGTGCACCCATCCGTGAGAGAGAGCCTCTCCCTATGCATTTGTTCACATCTTCAATGCATGTGAATTAATATAAACCAACCAATATGCCAAGAAACTCCCAATGTGGGACTAAACTCCCATTCACATTGGAACTTCTATCCTCTTCCACCTCTTCTCTATTCACACATATTCTACAATTCCGCACATGAATAGAGATATGGTATGTGATAGCATTCAGAAATTGAGTCAAGTGTAGGATAAGTAGATTTTACCCTTTGAACCTTCCCTCATGAAGACCTGATTGCTTACTGGCTGATAGTAGATACAATGTCCTTGAACTATACTACCGTCTGTGTAAGCAGTGACAAATCTCACCCAAGACTTTCCTTAATACAACTCAGTTCTCATGAGTGTGTTCATTCTTGGCCATGAACACGCCTGGTTCTGTGAGAAGCTCTAAGAATTATGCCTCCAATTCTCTTCAAAGCGGCCCCACTTCTTTCTCACATAGGTGATCCCTCGAGAGTAGCAATCTACTCTTCTTGATCATTAAAATCCCATCGGCTTATCTTGATCCAGTCACTATTTTATTAGGCTACCCCCCTCCCCTCCCATAGTGTGTCTAGTCAATATAAATTAGTTTTCCCTTTGAACCTAGTTCTTAGGATCTCCAGTCAACATATGTTGGGTGTCCTCTGAACTGAACACTGACAATGACATTAAACCCATACCACGTGATGAGCTTGCAACTAACTCTTTATTTAACCCTTTGGTTAGCGGATTCGCTAGGTTATTCTTTGACTTCACATAGTCAACATTGATAACTCCCATTAGAGTAGTTTTCTAATGGCATTAAGTCTACGACGTATATGTCTAGACTTACCATTAAACAGATGGCTCTGTGTTCAACCAATTGTTGATTGACTATAGCAATGTATACAAATTTTTGGCACAGGTTTTGGCCATCGTGGAATATCTTCTAAGAATTATCATAGTCATTCAACCCCTTTACCACATCTGTCAAGAGCTACAAACTCATATTCTATCGTGGATATGGTCATTACCATTTGCTTAGAAGATTTCCATGATATGGCTACACCTCGAAGAGTGAATACATATCCACTCGTAGACTTAGAGTCTTTTATGTCAGATATCCAACTCGCATCGCTGTATCCTTCGATCACAGCAGGATATCTCGTATAGTGCCATTCATATTCATGAGTATACCTCAAGTACCTCAGTACTCTTATTATCTATTTCCAGTGCTCAACATCGATATTCCTCGTGTATCTACTCAGTTTACTTACTGCGTAGGCCAAGTTTGGTCGTGTATAACTCATCAAGTACATCAGACTTCCAATCATTCAAGAGTACTCTATCTGAGAGATACTTTCACCTTAATTTTTTGATAGATGTTGACTTGTATCTATCGATGTTTATGCTAATGTAGTATAACCCTTGGTAAATTTTTCAAGAATCTTGTCCACGAAATGGGACTGACTAAGAATAAGTCTTTCTATTGTTCTAAGAATTTTGATTCCTAGAATCACATCAGCTAGGCCTATGTCTTTCATGTCAAATCTTGATTTCAACATATCTTTAGTGGATTTGATTATCTTATCATTACTCTCAATGATAAGTATGTCATCTACATATAGGCACAAGATGACATAGTCATTCTCTGTGGTTTTCATGTAAACATATTTATCACAT
Source organism: Zingiber officinale (assembly GCF_018446385.1). Taxonomy (NCBI): domain Eukaryota; kingdom Viridiplantae; phylum Streptophyta; class Magnoliopsida; order Zingiberales; family Zingiberaceae; genus Zingiber; species Zingiber officinale. The sequence continues at coordinate 110,242,007 of NC_055987.1, read as the reverse complement.
TCATTAATCTTGAATTCACATTCTTTCATGGCATTATCAAATTTTTCATTCCACTGCTTTGGTGCTTATTTCAATCCATATAATGACTTCACCAATCTACATACCTTATTTTTCTATCATGGCATAGAAAACCCCTCAGGTTGCTCCATGTAGATTTCCTCTTCTAAATCCTCGTTTAGAAAGGCAATCTTTACATCCATCTGATATATTTCAAGATTCCATAGAGTGGCAATAGCCAACAATACTCTAATGGAAGTTATCCTTAACACCGGAGAATACGTATCAAAGTAATCAAGGCATTCTCATTGTCGATATTCTTTGATTATCAATCTGGCCTTATACTTATCAATTATGCCATCTGACTTCATTTTCTTCTTGAAGATCCACTTGCAACCTAGTGGTTTACATCTAGGAGGAAGATCCACAAGTTCTCAAGTGTGATTTGCAAGATAGAGTCTATCTCAGATGCAATTGCCTCTCTCTAGTGAAGTCCATCAAAAGAGCATACAGCTTCTGAGTAACTTCGTGGCTCACTTTCCAACATGAAAGTGATAAAATTCGATCCATAGATTTTTCTACACGAGCTCTTTTGCTCCGTCTAAGCTCAACCTCCACTGGTTCTTCATCATCATCTTTACCTTGTGTTTCATATGCCCACTTTTAGGAGATAGCATCCTCTCGGGTCTTATACGGAAACATACTCGAAGAATGAGGCATTTCTCGATTCTATTATCAAGTTCTTGTGTATCTTCAGTATTTGTGATTCATACACAACCAACCAATATGCAATGCTATTATGTGATATCCAATAAATATGCAATCAACAGTCTTTGGTCCTATCTTAATACTTTTTAGATCATGCACCAACACTTTAGCAAGACACCCTCCACATTCATAAATATTTGTAGGACGGTTGTCTTCCATTCCATAACTCATAAGGGATCTTATCTATTTTTTTTCAGAACACCTTATTTAAAAAGTAATTAGCTGTTAACACAACTTCCCCCCACATGAACTCTGGCAGTCCAGAGCTCAATAGAAGATAATTCATCATCTCCTTTAGAGTTTGATTCTTTTGCTCAACAACTCTATTTTACTGAGGAGTATAAGGAGTTGTTGTTTCGTGTCTGATCCCATGTTTAGCACACAACTCAGTGAATAGTGATACGTATTCACCATCTCGGTCACTTTGAACTACCTTAATCTTTTTATTAAGTTGGTTTTCAACCTCATTTTTATAAATAGCATATTTCTCTATAGCTTCATCCTTACTTTTGAGAAGATACACATAATAGTATTTTGTATTATCATCTACAAAAGTAATGAAATATTTATTCTCACCACGTGTTGGTGTACCTTTGAGGTCACACACATCAATGTGAATTAGCTTGAGTGGTTCGTTGCTTCTTTCAATATGTTGAAAGGATGACCTTGTCATTTTCGCTTCAACACAAATCTCACACTTGTGTTTTGGGTCAAGGTGGAATGTAGATATGCTTTTGTATGTTTATTAATACATCATAGTTAACATATCCTAGTTTACCATGCGAAAAACATGAAAACTCAAGCATATAAGTGGAAGAGCTTCCATTTTTTATTTATCTTAGGTCTAATCACCATTACATTGAGCTTAAATAGCCCATCATATACATAGCTCCTTCCTACAAACATTTCATTCTTGGACAATACAAATCTATCCAACTCAAAAATAATATGAAAGTCATGCTTGCTTAACAGTGATCCGGGCACTAGATTCTTCTGAATCTCCGAAACACATAACACATTGTCCAGATTTAAGTCTTTTCCCGAGCTCATCTTCAGTACCACTTTTCCTTGGCCCATAATGTCCAAGGTTTCTGAGTTTCCCATGAACAGTTTGTCTCCAATAACTTCTTCAAAGTTGTGGAGCAGCTCCTTTTACAGTACACATGTCTAGTGGCTCCAGTATCGATCCACCATTGCCACGGGTTTGAACTAACCAGGTTCAGTTCTGAGACCATTGCACAGAGGTCATCCATTTCTAGTCCCTCATTCAAGTTGGTCCCTTACTTCTTCTTCTTCGACTTTCTGCACTCCAAAGATTTGTGACCCACTCGGTCATAGTTGAAGCACTTCCCAGAGAATTTCTATTTGCTGATGCCTCCTCTAGGTCCCATTTTGGAAGACTTGGAGTTCTTCCATTTTAAACTTTGATCATGCTCAATCACATTGGTTTTCATAGTAGCCTGAGAGAATAACTTTCTCTCTGAACTCTTGTTGTCTTCTTCGATGTGAAGTCTAACAATGACTTCCTCCACATTCATCTCCTTCCGCTTGAGGATATAGTTTAGGCAGAGGAACTTAGAATGACTCCATGCGTCCGCTGCACTGATGGTCTATGCATCAGCATCCTCAACATGCTTGGGAGGGTCCTTGGTCAAGAACCAAGCTAGGTTGAGCATGGTCAGGTAGAAGAGCATCTTCTGTTGCCACCTCTTAAAGTTTAGTCCACTAAACTTCTCTATCTTTTTCCCATGATTGATTGGCACAGTTCTAATCAAGGTGGAGGGAGCCTTCATGTGTTAAGTCTACTGCATCTCAACATTCTGTTCTGTGGCCATCTCAATAGAATCAAATATATTTCAAGATTGTTAGAGAAAAATAATCTGTTGTTGGAGATTTTTAGGGGCTTAGTTGAATTTAAATTACACGAAATAAATTCAACTTATATGTTGAAATGACCTGAGCCAATAATCTCAGGCTGCCAGTAAGGGCTGGTATCTACCAAGTGTTAAACGAAAGTTGCATAGTGGATGAGTGGGCTAGCTCCAGAACAAGCTTAAGACTGGCCGAGCATAGTGACCGAGCGAGCTTACAGCCGGTCGGGTGAGCAGAGAGACCGAGCGAGTTAAAGGTCTATCAGGCTTAACCGAGCGAGCTTAGCAATCGAGTGGCAATCGAGATCAAGGTTGGTCAGGCAGATAGACTGAGCGAGTTGAAGGTCGGTCGAGCAGCATAGCCGAGCGAGCTTGGCGATCAAGTGCCGAGCAAGATCAAGGTTAGTCGGGCAGATAGACCGAGCGAGTTGAAGGTTGACCTGGTGAAGAGAGCGAGCTAGCTGACCGACCGGGCGAGTTAGAGGCCGGTTGGGTGAAGACGGACAAGCACGCTTCCGAGCGACCGGGCGGGCGAACAGCTGAGCGAAGCGACCAATCTAGAACTAAACAGAGTTTCCTTGAAACAGATTTGCCCCATCTCCGGCTATGCTTCGAGGCTTTCTTGGGTCATCTGCTTCCCAGGATACAACGGTGAATCGCAATTCCCACCAAGCACTGATGGTCATGACGAACTGAGAGGTACCCGACTATTATCACGGGCACTCCACCAAGCAAGAAATACATGATAGAAGAGAAGGGGAATGTAGGTGGAGATTCAGCCTTTCGTATGTGTAACCTTTTGCCATATGATCGTAGACTCCTTATATAGGAGCTCAGATCAATGACTGTTTTAATGGTTGATTAATGACCATTAGTTGCCAACTGTGTAATGCCAACGTTTCACTCTGTTGCATTAATATTTCTTTAATGCACCTATTTCACTCGGTTGCATTAATCTTTCTTTAATGCATCCGTTACACAAGTAGTAAAAAGGTTTACATGGTAAAATGTTGGTTGTTCCGCTTGAGCAAATTTTGACACCGATCTAGCATTCGGCACGCGCAGGTCGTGCCCACACACAAGTCAACATGGTTCAGTGCAATTCGAACCCTAGATTTGCACCCCCCCCCCCTGTGCACCCACACGTGAGAGAGAGCCTCTCCATATGCATTTGTTCACATCCTCAATGCATGTGAATCAATATAAACCAACCAATATGCCAAGAAACTCCCAATGTAGGACTAAAGTCTCATTCAAAATGGAGCTTCTATCCTCTTCCACCTCTTCTCCATTCACACATATTCAACATCTATTTTGTAATTCTGACTAGTACTTGATTCACAGTCCTCATGGAATTGATATTTTTAATTACTTGAGGACATCTCTGTGCACTTACAAATTTGGCACACATCAAAACACAATGCCTCTTCATTTGGATACCTTCCTTTTGAAATCAATGGTTGAAATTGAGCCATCAGAAAAGGCACTTATGCCTTCTCATTTGGATGAATATGATTTGTCCATCTTAATCCGATGATCTAGATTAAGTCATGTCACCAATCCATGTGATTTCTCATTCAAACACTAATTGGTTCAAAATCAATTTTCCAACAATCTCCCATATGAATACAAATTAATGCATACAAATATGTATGTTAATACCTAAGGAGAGTTCAATCGAAAAATTATTATAATAGGAGAGGTAGCTTGTGTTGGTCCGCATAGGCCAGCTAGAGGGGGGTCAATATCCCTGCAATTAAGTTAAAATTTTCTCTTGATTTTTGAACTTAACAAGGATAGATAATTAACTAAAGTAAGTAATTAACATAAAAGAAATAACTAAAAAATAAGTAAGAAGGTTAGAGTTTACTTAGTTATAACCTACTTAGTTGTTAACTGAAGGAAATGAAAGAACTAAAAGAATTTTCTTCGTTATAGGCAGAGAAGTCTCTTATACTCTTTAAAAAGCTCAGAAAATGACTAGGAATTGATTACATAAGTTGTTTTTATAATTTCTAGTTCCAGGGGGATTTTTATAGCCTCCTAGAAAAAGTTATCATTATTTGGAGGCGCCTTAAGGGGATCCAAGATACCTCCAAGAGGATAAACTTTTATCCTCTTCTCAACAATAGCCTAATGGCTATTGACTAGTTGGAGATGCCTTCAATGTCCTTGGAGGCTGCGGCTCTGCTTGAAGCACCTTCCATTTTTCTTGAGGCGCCTTAGCGCATGATGGTCGACGTGCCTTCGTTGGATTGTAAGGCACCTTCGCGCCTTTGATGGACAGCTCCAACAACAGCACTTGAGGTGCCTTCAATCACAATAGAGATGCCTCAGGTCTTCAAGATCAACCTCCAAACTGATATTCTTCGATCCCGCTCGCTTGGGTGATGCTCCGGTCATCCGAAATTAAGCTCATCCAAACTCAACTCCAACCTTCTTCGAGAAGGCTTCCTCCTCGGCTTCTCATCCCTCGAACGTCGCGTATGTTCTTCTCGTCCACTGGTGTTATAACACCCCGCCCCTTCCTGCTCAAGATGACGGGGGTTACTTATCTTTTTCTTCTTATCTTATCTTACTTACTTGCTTGTTAATAATCTTTTCTACTTAAAACAACGGAAGTATATTTTTTTCTTTAAAACTTTTCTTTTACTTTTCAAATCATCATCACTAACTACCTATCATGTAAAGTCACATAGCATGCTTAACATGAATTTAAGCCATAATACTAATAAGCATGATGAAATGTCATGGAGTCATGGAATAACGACATAAGCATAATTCTTATTAAATAAAAGCAGGTCTTTCTCTTTTAGCCGAGCCACTACTACACACGTCCTTCTTGCCCCTCCTGCTGCTCCCTTAGTACATCCATTCCTTGCCTTTATCTGTGGTACAAGGAAAGTAAGCTATGAGCACACAAGGCTCAGTAAGATCCTTCCTACTCACAAAAACCGTAAAGCATAACATATTCATAAGGCATAAAGCATAAAGACAACTCATCATATCATGTATAGAAGCATCATATCGTAACATAATCGTAAGGTATCATGGCATATCATGACAAAATCATAAAGTGCATCTTAGCATAACATAACATAATCATAAGTATCATGGCATATCATGGCATAATCATAAAGTGTATCCTAGCATAACATAACATAATCATAAGTATCATGGCATAACATGGCATAATCATAAAGTGCATCCTAGCATAACATAACATAATCATAAGTATCATGACATATCATGGCATAATCATAAAGTGTATTCTGGCATAACATAACATAATCATAAGTATCATGCGAGATGACTTTCAAAAACATGTATCATGAAAAATATATGCAACATGTCTTTTGAAAATTTATTACATACATACTTAAACATAATCTCAACATGATTAGGGCCCCGGCTTGTACCACATACATAAATGCGCGCGTCCTATGTAGGTCCAAGGTAGCAAGTCTTGAACCCTACAAGGCATACATACTAGGCCCGTTTCTTAGTCCATCGACCTAGGGGCACTTAGGAGCTCATTCCTAACGAGGTCCGTTTCTTAGTCCATCGACCCCGGGGCGCTTATGGAGCCCACCCTTGATACAAGCCATATAAAGTAAAGTAGCATGTCATACATATCATGGTTCTTATTATTTCATGCATATCATATTTCTTATCGTATCATATCATACAAAAATTTGGGCACACAGCTCATCATAATAGCATGCATAATTTGGGCACACAGCACATCATAAATACATGCATAGTTTGGGCACACAGCTCATCATAAAAGCATGCATAATTTGGGCACACAGCTCATCATAATAGCATGTATAATTTGGGCACACAGCACATCATAAGGGTCATCAACATGCATAGATCATAAGCATACATAAATAAACATAGAAGCATAGCAAGCTCTTATCACATCATGAAACATTGCATGTGAGGCACATGGAAATCATAATTAGGTCTCCACCCTAGTATCATATAGTGGTCGAAACACATGGTTGTAAATTAGGTTAACAATCAACATACAAGCATGTGAATCCTAAACCATTATCATATCATGTATCATAAAGAGCATCATGAGCATGTTTAGTTTAGGTTCTAGGTTTTCTAAGCTTGTAAACTCATCATGGCTGAATATCATCAAGCATCCCATTGGCTAGAAAATCAATATACAAGCATATGAACTCTAAACCAACATCATAGCATACATCATGAGAAACAACATAAGCATGTTTAGTTTAGGTTCTAGGTTTTCTAAGTCTATAAACTTGTTATGGCCGAATATCATCAAGCATCATATTTGCTAGAAAATCAATATACAAGCATGTGAACTCTAAACCAACATCATATCATACATCATGAGAAACAACATAAGCATGTTTAGTTTAGGTTCTAGGTGTCCTAAGCTTATTAACTTACCATGGCCGAAACTTGTGAACCATGAAACTAGGTTTCATGTGGCATAAAAGCATGGAAAGCCTAAATCATTTTCATAGTATTTATTACCAAGAACATCATGAGCATGTTTAGTTCAAGTTCTAGGCTTCCTAGGCTTATAGAATTGTTGTGTCCGAAAGATCATGGAGCATGAAAATAAGTTCTAACCACACTACAACATGAGCATGTCATATTAATTTCATATCTTGTCTTAAGGAGGATCATGACATGATTAGTTTAGGTTTAACAATTTTCCTAGGCCCCTAATCCTATCATGGCCGAATGCTTATGAGCATGGAATAAAGTTCAACCCAACATATAAACATGAGCATATCATATCAACTTCATATCTTATCTTAAGCAAGATCATGGCATGCTTAGTTTAGGTTTTAAAATTTCCTAGGCCCTTTAACCTACCATGGCCGAATGTTTATGAGCATGGAATAAAGTTCAATCAACATATAGGCATGAGCATATCATGTTAACAACTCTCTCATCATAAGGTACATATCATAAAACAAAAGGAGCATACTTGGTTTGAGTCTTAACTTACCTATTTCCTTTATTCATGCTTGGCCGAGAGTCTAGGGACATGACTCTAAGTTCTAACCAAACATTCTAACATATAAACATTAGATAAATCCCCTACCATAAGATCCATGTTACAAGAAACATATTGAGCATGTCAAACTTGGGTCTTTACATTTCCTAGGTCCTTTTTTTTTTGTCTTGGCCGAAAATTTCATGAAGGTATCCTAGGTTTTTAGGCAACTAATCTCATAGAAAATACATAAGCTATTGTACCACAGGTGAGGGGAAACTTACATAGTTTTTTGCTTGTTATTCCTTAAGAAAAATAATACCCTTGTGAGGAGGAAGAAGAACTTCTCTTCCTAGTTTTCCCTTTTTGTTTCCTTCTTCTTGTAAGAGGTAAACCTTGAGATTCCTTCTTGGAAATAAGGTTTTCTTAGAGAGGAAACCCTAACTTGACCCTTGAGAATGAGAAGGAAAAGCTCCAAGTTTCGGTGGAGAAGGAAAGAGGAGGAAGAAGGAGGAAGAAGAAGAATTGGAAATTTTCTTTCTCTTTTCTCCTCTAAATCCTATTTATTCATCATGAGAGTGAATTATGTCTTCATTAATCCCTCCCTTAACTCTTCTATCCCTTCCCTCTTTGATTCCCACGAAAATGAGAAGAAGAAAAGGGGAGAAAGGCAATTTGCCTTCTTCTTGTTTCCTCTCTTAACTAAGAGGAAGAGGAGGTAAACAACTTAGTTTTCTCTTGCTCTTTTGCTTAGTTTTTTTTTTTCTTCTCACCTTTAACTACAATTTTCATTCCTTTCTATCCATATATTATTCATCATTCTAGTGGTTATCATACATCAATTTATCTCTATTATTTGTGGGAGGTTCAAGGTTCAAACATTTACCTCTCTCTCTTTTTATTTCTATTATTCCTTTTTGATTCCTCTTACTTTTATGCTCTAAAGAAAATAACACCCATATACTTATCTTATAATTTCGTGGGTGTTACAGGTGTACTCTTCCGTAGCTCCTCATCTCTCGGATGCATCGAGTCCATCGACTCGCTTCAACACAACATGACCTAACTTGACTTCGTTGACTATATCAAGCCAACCCAAGGTATTTACAATTTCCCCCTTTTTGATGTGCATCAACCCAAGTTAAGTTAGGGTCACAAATAATAATATAACATATGAAATATTAAGTAAAACAAAATTTTCAATTATTAAGTAAAGGAAAAAATTGAAATAATGCAAACATAACATAACCTCCCCATTAACTTAAACCCTACATTTTCTCCCCCTTGATCACATTAAAAAATAAAGGAAAAAATATGAATATTTAGAAAAAAATAAATTTCCATTAGGCTTAAAAGTGTATTTTCTGAAATATTACTTTTTATCGAAATTAATTTTCGAAAGTAATAATTTTTATCAATTAACCCTTAGTTTTGGCAAAAATATTTTAAAAAATATTTTTATGTTTCAAAAAATACTAAAAAAGTTATAGGCAAACGGAAAAGTAGGAATAGAAACAAAATCATGAAAATAGTATTTTTATTTTGACCATAATACTTATTTTTAAATAGAAATGATTATTTTTGAATTTAAATGCTTAAAAAAAGATTTTTAACTCAAAAAATCTTGTTGATTTTATCAACATTTGAAATACAACGGTAAGCAATAAAAAAATTTAAATTTTCAAAATTAATCTTTGACTGAATTTTAAAATTTAAATTATATTATTTGATTAAAAATTCATAAAAACTTGGATTACATTTGAAAAATTATAAAAAAATTTATTCTAATAGAAAACATAACTCATGATCACAAAAAAATTTATGTTTTTGAAAAATAAACTTTTTACATATTTTTAATAGTCAAAATTTATTTTTTGAAATAAAAATTTTAAAAGCAAATATAACATACAGAAAATTTTAAAAATATTTCTGTCAGTAGATAATATTTTTGTTTTTCATAAAAAAAAGGTTTCAACCTAAATTATGAAAAGTAGGTATATGAAATAATTAATTTTATTAAACAATAACAAGATTAAACTAAGTTTCTATTTTAGCATGTATAAAAATTAATTAAATCAAACTAAGTATGATTTAGGTACCCAATATAAATTTCTACCTACTAGATTAACAATATAAAATTTTGGAATATTTTTTCATGTCACTTTTGTAATTTGACCCCTATAATTCCTAATATACCAATTTAGACCTCTATTATTTCTAAATTTTGAAGTTGATGAAAAATTCGAGCATGCATCATTCTTTTCCAGTAATTCCATTTACTCTTTTAGTTTATCATTTTTAATTTTTAATTTATCAAAATTTTCTAAGGGACATACTTTGGCTAAAATAATTTTTAAGTCTAAATTTTCCTTTTTTAATTTATTATTCTTAGTTTTAAGTTTGCATGAAGATTCAGACATTAATTTTAGATCTTTATAAAGTTGGTTGATATGAAGAAGGCATACCTCACTTACCATGTCAATCTCGAAGTTTGACTCTCCCCCTTCATTGCTACTTTCCTCTTAAGTAACTCCTCCTTCATCATTGCTCTTCGTTTGGTGACTCACCATTAATGCAAGTCCGTCATATGCTTCAACCTCTGATTCGGATGACGATGATTCATCCCACGTCACCTGAAGGTTCTTATGCTTTGTTTGTGTTGGCCCTTTGTCCTTGTCTTTCTCTTTTAGTTTTGGGCAATTATCTTTTACGTGTCCTTCTCCATTATAGTTGTAGCATCTTATTCTCTTTTTTCATAGGTTCTGATCTTATTTGACTTCTTGGGGTGGAAGAACACTCAACAGATGGACTATACTTTACCATTTGCTACGAAGTTAGTTTGCTCCTTTTTGGTCCATTGATACTCCTCCTTCTCTACTTCATGCTAGTCTTTGGGTAATATAAAACCATATTTAATTATTAATAGAATTTCAAAGTCTGTTTTGAAAATTATCTCCATTCTGTTTTTCCACATCACGAAATCTCCTCAAACGTTGGTAAATAAATGGTTGAATCGACCATCATCTTGTTGTTTCAATTGACGGTTAGTACTTTTAAGGCAGTTGAGCTCTGATATCAATTATTGGTTCGTGTAGGCTGACTAGAGGGGGTGAATAGCCCTACAAATAAGTTAGAACTTTCTCTTGCTTTTTGAACTTAGCAAGGATAGATAATTAATTAAAGTAAATAATTAACATAAAAGAAACAACTAAAAAATAAGAAAGAAGGTCAGAGTTTACTTGGTTACAACCGAGTTGGTTGTTAATCTAAGGTAATGAAAGCACTAAAAGAAGCTCCTTTATTATATGCAGAGAAGCCTCTTTACACTCTTTGAAAAGCTTAGAAAATGACTAGGAATTGATTATAGAAGTTATTTTTGTTGGATCAAAAAGCGCTAGAGGGGGGTGAATAGCGCTCGTGGCTTTCACTTTTCGTTTTGGAAATCTTAGAATAAACGCAGCGGAAATCAGAGCACAAAGACACAAGCAAACACAGGGATTTACTTGGTTCAGAGTCTGTGGCGACTCCTACTCCAAGGCCCACGCTCGTTGAGCGTTTACTTTGGGCAACAACTATAAGCTCACAAATATTACAAGAGATTATTACAATAAAACTGTACTGAAAAACTATACCGACAACAAGAAATTGAAACTTCACAGCTTTGGGTTGTCGGGGTTTTGTTATAGCTCACCCGGATCGTCTCGTTAGCAGTGCACAGCTCAGGGATTGCTTAGAATGTGTTGTCCTTTGCTGCTGGTCGAGACTGCTATATAAAGCCCGTTAAGGGATCCTTCAAGGCCCTTGAGGGTGTCTCCATCACCGGCGGATTCGCAGCGCGGATAAGCTCCACTTCACTCGTTGCTTATCCTCTTGAGGGTGCCTTCGATGCCCTTGAAGGCGCCTCCAAGTCCGTCCGAGGCGCCTCAGCACTCCAGGAGGGTGCCTTCAACCCAACTTTCTGTGCATCTTCTTCCAAAGCATCTGAGGCGCCTCCAAGCTCCATGGAGGCGCCCCGGACATTGTTTATCCGGGGATTTGAGTTCTTTTTACGTCCTGCAAGATATGTTAGTCCAAAAAATAATAACATATCCTACAAAACAAAGTTATCATACTATAAACATGATAACAGAAGTATTTTATTTGACAGTCTCTGGACTGTCCGATTCTGACTTCATATTTCCAACCAGAAACCCTAGGTCAAACCGATGCCTAATGTTCCCTCGGTGGGGAATACATCCTCACCTACTCCACTCAGGAGAGTATACATGTTGCCAGTTTGATCCTCCAGATCGACTAGACTTTTGCTGAGCGCCTGAGTCCTCAGGTCTTTCCGCTGAACATTCGCTCCATGACCCACCCAAACTTTCCACCCAATCTGCGACATCAGGACTCTAGGACTTTTGCTCGAAGACTTTGACCCGCCAAGGCTTTCCGCCTAGGGTTACCACCCCCTAGGACCTAGGGTTACCACCCCCTAGGGTTTTTTGCATGCCTAACCGTAGCTAGGACTTTTTCCTAAGATACCTTAGGACTTTTCCTGCTAACTCATTCAAACACATTAGATTATAAATAACCTTAACTTTAAATCCTTTTCCATTATCAAAACTCGGGTTCGATCGTCGGATGCTTCTCGCACCAACAATCTCCTCCTTTTTAATTATGACAACAAAAATTCAAAATTAAGTAAAAAGACATAAAGAATAAGGAATAATGCTATAAAGAATTTAAGAACAACACAAGCATAACTGAATTCAAATAACAGCGCAAGATTAGTTTAAGTGAAAAAGCTCACACTTAATAAAAGCTCCCCTTTTTAGAATTTTCTTTATACTTGACTTTTATATTTGAATTTTCTTATACTTAGAATTTTCTAGAATTTTCTTTATACTTGACTTTTAGATTTGAATTTTCTTATACTCTCCCCCTTTTCCATATATCAAAAAAACTTTGTGAGAAAAAAATCTTGATTTGTTAACAAATTGATAAAGACTAAGTTTTAAGAGTGATGAAAGTTTAGCTTGTAAGAACTTAGCTTTTTAAATATGAGAAAAGAAACTTTAGTTAAAACTAACTAACTTAGTTTAATAGGAGGTTGAATAAATACTTAAAACATTAAACACTTAGCTTTTAGAACAAATTTTCTTGTAAGAATTTTTAGCTAAGTAAATGAATAGATTAATAAAAAATTAGTACTTAGCTTAAAAAATCTTTTCCTTAAAGAAAATGTTTTGCTCAACAACTAAGTTTGGAAAGTAGTTTAGTTAAGGGAAAGTTTATTGACTTTGAAAAGTAACTTAGCTAAATTTGAGTTAAAAAAAATTGATAAAACTTTAAGAATATTTTTAAGAAGGAATTTTTCAAAAAGAAACACTTTAGGGTTTCAAAAAGCAATTTTACTTGGTTAAAATTTGAAAAGTACTTAGCCTAAATAGTATCAATTTGTATAACTTTAGCTAAGTCCACTTTCACTTAGAACCAAAAAGAGTAAGATAATTAAAGAAAGATTTAGTTTTTGACTCCAAAGTCCTAAAGTCCAAGCATGAGTAATTAAAAATTTAAACTAAATACTTAGTTTCCTTAGCCAAATGTCTAATCATTAGCTACTAGCTACTTAACCTAAAAGGTAATAGCTTTTGTTGGAACCCCAAGGTTGTTTTGATATGATCAACAAGTTAAGTTAGGTCCTATGGTGTTTTAACCCTGTGTCTAAGTGTGTAGGAATTTAGGAGCACAGGAAGTCGAGTGGAAGACGTGGCTAGCGAGAAGGATGACACTGGTAGAGAGTCGACGGGCTCGGTGCGTCCGGGGGATGAGGTGCCACGGAAGAGTACCCCGACGGATGAGAAGAAAGCGTGACCTAATTCCGAGGGACGAGAAGCCGGAGCAGAAGATTGCTCGAGGAGCAAGAGACGCAGCTAGTGAGAAGGTTGGCACGGGAGAGAGCCGGCGGGCTCTGTGCGTCCGAGGGATGACGAGCTACGGATGAGTACGCTGGTGGATGAGAAGGAAGCACGCGATGATTCCAAGGGACGAGAAGTCGGAGCGGAAGACTTCTCGAAAAGGCCAGAAGTTGGGTTCGAGTGAGCCCGATTCCGGATTACCGAGATCACCCAAGCGAGCGGAGCTAAAGCGGAAGACCCAGACCGAGGCAAGCAGGACTAGAGAAGAGGGCCCGGATCGAAAAAGTCAACCGGAGTTGACTTTGAGGGTCCAAGCGCCTGAACCCATTCCGGGTGCCTGAAACAGTCCGGGGCACCTGGAACCCTTCTAGGCCCCCGGATTGAGATATTATCCAGATCGTGGTTAAACCATGATCCGTACAAAAGGGATAAAATTTTATCCCCTTCCAAGCGCCTGGAACCCTTCCAGGAGCCCCGACCAAGGCTATAAATACAACCTTAGTTCAGAAGCTAAATTACAGACAAGCAATTAGCATTTCAAACACTTGTGCGCTTCATTTGTAGTTTAGCTTCTTTATTTTCTGTGCTTAAATGCTGTAAGAGGCTTCTCCACCTGAAGGAGATAGTTATTGCGCTTCAACTTCCTTGGATTAACAATCTCCCTGGTTGTAACCAAGTAAAATCCCTTTGCCTCTTCTTTCCTGTTTTATTTGTTTACTTTATTTATGCAAGTGTTATTTTGAAAGTTCGAGAAGGGTTGTGCTTTTAATTTTTGCAGGGTTATTCAACCTCCCCTCTTGCCGACATCCAATGGTCACCAACAAGTGGTATCAGAGCAAGGGCGTCTCAGAAAGACTAACCACCGACTGAAGCAACGAGATGGTCGAAGCTAACATCTACCCACCAACTTTCGAGGGGGAGTTCACTTTTTGGAAGCGACGAATGCAGATTTATTTTAAAACTGACTTTAATATGTGTTAAACAATGAAATATGGTTTTGAAATGCCCAAAAGCAAAGAAGGAGAAGAACTTGAGGAGCATCAGTGGACTGACGAGCAACGTAACGAGGTTATGGCAAATGGTAAGGTCGAGTCCAGTCTTTTGAGCGTACTACCTGCCAAAGATCTCGACAGAGTCAGAAAATACAAAAGCGCAAAAGAACTTTTGGAAAAGTTCTTGAAGCTCTACGAAGAACCAGTTGAGGTCAAATTCAACTCCTTGATGGACACCAAGTCACCGTCAGAAGAGTCCAAGATCGAGGAAACTACCGGGACAACCCTAATAGTCGAATTCCATCTCAAGGACACAGAAAGCTTATCCCAGATGAGCATCGATGTAGGGGGAGAGTCTTCAAAAGAAAACAACTCAATAAGGGGAGAATCAAAAGCCAACAAGGTAAGTCAGGTATGGTCTTCACCTCCTGACCAATTAATTAAGTCAATTAAAACGTTGCCGGAAGATTTTTGTGAATTAGAAATGTTGTCAAAAGATTTTTGTAAATTAGAAATTATCTTGTCGAATGAATTTTGCGAATTAAAATCTAAAAAATTATTTACTAAGAATAGTGAGTTAAAAGAAACTCAAGCAATAGCTTGTCGATTAAAGAATCTCGACAAACTAATAATAGAAAATAACATGATAAAGGAAACAATGCAATTTTTTGGATGCTCAATATTTTCTACTTCAAATTTGAAAAATTGTGATTTGAGAAATTATGATAGACTAAAATGAAAATTTAGATATCATAATGATATTAAAGAAATGGCAATAACTTAAGAATGAATTTTGTTTAAATAAAAAAAATTATTAATAATAATAAGCTAGTATTATTCTTTTTGCAAATTGTTAAACCATGAAAATTTTGTTTAAGTTATCCCTGCCTACAGAAGAATTTTTTTTGAATTAAAATTTTTTTGTTTGCTTATCTAAAATGTAATTTGTGATAAATCTTGAAAATGCATGCTTTAGTTTTTTTCAAGATCTCAAAAATTGAATTAAAAAAGCTCTCAGAAAATTCTTTTGGTTTCTATCTTTCAAAGTATTTCATATAAATATACTTTGCTTATTTCAAAGGATTAACCCTTAGATTTTTTTTCTTAGACCCTCATTTTTTGTGTGACCAAAGGGGGAGAAGGTAATATTAAGTCTAGGGGGGAGTAGCATCAAAATTTAAATTTTTATCTTTTTGCACTTTCATTGCAAAATTTAATTACTTTTAATTTATGCTAGTTACCCTAGCTTAACTTGGATTGCTCACATCAAAAAGGGAGAGATTGTTGGAACCCCAAGGTTATTTTGATGTGATCAACAAGTTAAGTTAGGTCCTATAGTGTTTTAACCCTTTGTCTAAGTGTGCAGGAACTTAGAAGCATAGGAAGTTGAGCGGAAGATGTGGCTAGCGAGAAGGACCGCATGGGGAGAGAGTCGACAGGCTCGGTGCATCCGAGGGACGAGGTGCCGTGGAAGAGTACCCTGGTAGACGAGAAGGAAGCGTGCGCTGGTTTCGAGGGACGAGAAGCCGAAGCGGAAGATTGCTCGAGGAGAAAGAGACACAGCTAACGAGAAGGTCGACACAGGAGAGAGCCAACGGGATTTGTGTGTCCGAGGGACGAAGAGCTGCGGATGAGTATGCTGGTGGACGAGAAGGAAGCACGTGACAATTCCGAGGGATGAGAAGTCGGAGCGGAAGCCTGCTCAAGAAGGCTGGAAGTTGGGTTCGGGTGAGCCCTATTTCGGATAGCCGAGATCACCCAAGCGAGTGGATCCAAAGGGGGGAGACCCAGACCGAGGCAAGCGGGACTAGAGTAGAGGGCCCAGACCGAAAAAGTCAACTAGAGTTGACTTTGAGGGTCCTGACGCCCGGACCCATTCCGAGCGCCAGGAATAGTCCGGGACTCTCGGAACCCTTCCGAGTGCTCGGACATAGATATTATCCAGATCATGGTTAAACCATGATCTGTATGAAAGAGATAAAATTTTATCCCCTTCCAGACACCCCGACCAAGGCTATAAATACAGCCTTGGTCTAGAAGCTAAATAACATATAAGCAATTAGCATTTCCAACACTTGTGTGCTTCATTTGTAGTTTAACTTCTTTATTTTCTATGCTTAAATGCTGTAAGAGGCTTCTCTGCCTGAAGGAGATACTTAGTGCGCTTCAACTTCCTTGGATTAACAACCTCCCCGGTTGTAACCAAGTAAAACTCCTTTGCCTCTTCTTTCCTATTTTATTTGTTTACTTTATTTATGCAAGTGTACTTTTGAAAATTCGAGAAGGGTTGTGCTTTTAATTTTTGCAGGGCTATTCAACCTCCCCTCTTGCCGGCCTCCAATGGTCACCAGCAGCTTTCACTTGGTTAGTTAAGTTAAGTTAGTGATCTAGTTAGATTTGACTAAGACAGGATAACTTAACTTGATTAATGTAAATTTGGTGTTTATTGCTCAGACTTACTATGATGCGTAGATATAAGCATTCTGAAGTCTAGGCAGTACTCTATACATCTCACACCATTCTAAGAGTTTTTGTTTTTATACACAAGCAAGGTAATTCTAGTGTGCTTGTGAGATGCTTTGGCTGAAAACTAGGGGTACATGGTTTCTTAGGGCTAAATTCCTAAGCTAAGTACAAATTTTGAAAACTAATAAAAAATAGAATTTTGAAAAATATATTTCCTAGAATTTAAATTCAAGGTATTTTTAAATTGCAAATGAAGAATCAACTAAAAAAATAATTCCTATTCTACTAAGCACATTCCTATTTGCCTTCTAAGTGCACTGAACTCAAATTCAGGTAAGGGTTTTATGAAAATGTTAGTCAGATTTGACTTTGACTCGACGTAGTTAAGCACAATATTACCCTTAGCTACATGATCCCTTAGAAAGTGGTGTTTAACTTCTATATACTTAGTCCTTGAGTGGTGAATTAGATTCTTAGTTAAGTTAATTGAACTTATATTATAAATTGAAAATTTTATGTTTTTATATTCTAGCTGATAGTCTTTTAAGGTATGCATCATCCATAATAGTTGAGATACACATTCCCCTAAGGTTATGTACTCGGCTTTAGTAGTGGATAAAGCAACACAGTGTTATTTTCTACTTAACCAACTTACTAGGCACTGACCTAGGAATTGGCAGCTACCACTTGTGCTTTTTCTATCTAATTTGCACCCAATATAGTCTGAGTCTGAGTAGCTGATTAGGTCAAAGGTGCAAGTTCTAGGATACCAAAATCCTACATTTAAGGTTCCCTTAATATACCTAAGTATTCTTTTAACATTTGTTAGGTGTGACTCTTTTGCACAAGATTGGTATCTTGCACAAATAGAATGTCTGGTTGACTTGCAGTTAGATA
This sequence comes from Zingiber officinale, assembly GCF_018446385.1. NCBI lineage: Eukaryota > Viridiplantae > Streptophyta > Magnoliopsida > Zingiberales > Zingiberaceae > Zingiber > Zingiber officinale. Next base: position 110,224,129 of record NC_055987.1, on the reverse strand, counting down.
GAGTAGACTTCCTATCGCACTTCGATAGTATTTTAAGTCTATTGGTTTTCCTTCTAAGTCAGAGTCAATTTTAACATTTGTAGCCATTGGAGTACTTATAATTTTTGAATTTTCCATTCCAAATTTTTTAATTAATTCCTTGGCATATTTTGTTTGAAAGATGTAAATTCCATCTTTGATTTGTTTAATTTGTAAGACTAAGAAAAAGTTAAGTTCTCCTACTAGGCTCATTTCAAATTCACTCTCTATTAATTTGGTAAATTATTTTAGAAATTTAGTATTGGTTGAACCAAAAATTATATCATCTACGTAGATTTGGGCTATAAAAATATCATTTAATAAGGTTTTTACAAATAAGGTTTGATATATTTGAACTTGTTTAAAATCTTTAGATATTAGATAATTTGATAGTCGTTCATACCTCTTCTTTGATAAAATCTTTGAACTGGTTTAAAATTATATCATCTAGGTGCTTGTTTTAGTCCATATATGGCCTTATTTAGCCTAAAAACATGGTTTGGGTGGTCTAAATCCTCAAATCCTGGGGGTTGACTTACATATACCTCTTCTTTGATAAACTCGTTTAAAAAGGCAGATTTTACATCCATTTGAAATAACTTGAATCTTTTGTGTGCTGCATAGGCCAGCAGCATCCTAATAGATTCAAGTCTAGCAACAGGTGCATAGGTTTCATCATAGTCTAACTGTCATGCCCCGAGAGTAAGGATGTCCAATCGAAAATCGGACAGCACCTCCCCTATACCGGTGACAATATGAAGCAATATACATACACAAAACAACATATAAAATATTCATCAGCCCACACGGCTGAACATACATAACCACGCAGTTTATATAACACAGCCTACCTAGCTGGACATAAATAAATAAAACAACTACGCAGTTAATATTCAGCCCACACAGCTGTATTAAAAGCACAGCGGAAAGATAAAGAGAAAAAAAAACACAATCCACAATTAAAGTTTACTAGCCAATTAGGCTTACACAACCACAAGATCAAGATAGCAAAACACTACGAATCAAACTCCAAACACAAACAAATTCATACAATACTAAAATTACTGAATACTAAAAAAAATGAGTAAAGCAAAAATAAAACCGATAAATGTCCTCAGATATGATGAGGGAAGTGGGACCGACAGTCGGGACTCTCCAAGCATCCATAATTCATCTACCTATTACTTGGCGAAAGAAAAACCATTTTGTGGGGTGGTGAGTACTGGGACTCGGCGGGTAAAAGAAAGATAGTGCATGAACATAATATACATATACAGAGTGCCAATAGTATACAGTCTTATAAAGGGAATAGCAGATACTAAAATAAAATCATAATAAATACTCATACCTGAAACCATATCCTAGGCTAGGTAATAGAAGATAAGAAGTGGTACTAATCTGCCACAATACTGCTCATAACTATAGAGGTAATAAGCAAGGTATATACAAATTTTGAATAAATAAACCAATGTCTAAACATCTACTATAAGAGTATATCTCATCATAAGTAAGCATATCAGCATAAGTAAACAACAACAGTAAGCAATAACAGCATATATAAATAGCAGCAACCAAAACAAGTATAATAACAGCATATGCACGGATGGTCACTCCCGCTCACCTCTCCGCACCATGACCCCTGTATGGTCGAGAGGTCGGGTCAGTGACAGATTGTACACCACTCCAGCTACCGCTCTCTCGAATGGTCGAGGGGACAGTTGCATAGTAGCTAACTAGCTACATCTGCGATGGGGGTCCCTGCTACTCGCAACTCCAGCTATCACTACCTATGAGTGACCGAGTGGAAGCACGACAGGACAAGCGACATCAACTCCAGCTACCACTCTCTTGAGTGGTCGAGGATGCGGCCCTGGTCAACGACTCTCTCGACCACAAGGGAGAATTGGTCGTTGACATGCATGCCATGATATGATGTGCCAAATGCAACAGTCATCATACAAATATAAGTAAAAATTAGGTATGCTACATGAAGCCAGCATGCTCAATATAATACATAAATAAATAACAATCAAAGCATACAAACATGGTATCTAGTATCTGCTACATATCATGAACAACAAACAAGAGACTGTATAGATATGGAAACGAATATCTCAAAGATCACATGGAAGTATCAAGTGCAGGAAAAATAAGAGTGGAGTCAAAGTAAAATAATCCTTATCCAAAAATAGTTCATGCACAAAGTTCAAAGAACTATAGAATCTAGGTAAGAAGTACCCGCCTTTATACGTAGATCGTGTCAAGTAGTCTCACGTCGAGACGCTCATCTCGAACCAGTATCCTGCAACATAGAATACATAATATAACTAAATTCTATTATGAACCAAATAGTTAAACCTAATCCAAATCTAATTAGGAAACTACACTTTAACTATATCTAATAATCCAACATTCCTTGTACATCAAATCTCCTTATGAATTCATCCAATTCGATTAGTTAACTCTTCCGGTTGACATACCTCAATTTAATCCAAGACCAATATGAACTAACAATTCAACATATCCAATTAAGAATAGATTACCCACGTACTCCTCAAATCTATTCATTAAACAACATCAACCAATTTCATAATCCTGTTAGGCTTAACTCAATCCATAATCTCCACCATAAATCCTTCAATCATTCCAAACATAATCTATAAGTCATCAATCGACCCAATGCACCTTAAATCAATTTATACAATCCATCTCCACTAATCCAAACAAATGTAGAAATGAAATTAATCTTCAAAACTCACCTAAACCCGGAAGATCAAGTGGTGATCCACAACCGAAGATATACTTGCTACTGGAACCAAATGTAACCACTGCCACCAACAATAACCCCTAATCAACACTACATAAAGATCAAATACCCACATCTAATGTTAGGGTTAACCAATTACCTTCAAGGATTAATCCAGATTTGTAATTACCTCTCGAATGAATGCTAACAGTTGTTGTGATGATGAGGCGAGGCAAAGAATAGTGCGACACCAACACTAGGGCACTGATCAAAATGGGAATCGAAGAAGAAAGGTGTCGAGGCAATCAAACAGAGGCAAAGCAAGGATCGGCTGGAGAGACCTTGGGTTGCTGGTGCTAGGGCTTTGGAAAGGGTCGGCTGCTAGTGCAAGGGCAGAGGGGAAGAGGAAAGACCTCGTCGTCAGCACTGCTCCGTGCGGCAGCGTCGACTGTGGAGAGCGAGGAAGAGGTCGGGAGAAGGGATCAGCGTCAGTAGGGTGGCACAGATCAGCGGGCAAGAACAAGGATGGCTCGATTTCCTTTTCGGTGAGCTTCTGGTGTCCTCGAGGAGAAGAGGAGGTGGCGTTGTGGCTTTAGTGCTAGGGCAGGCGGTTGTGGCTCGACGGATGTGAGGTACTCAGGTGAGGGAGAGGGAAGAGAAAGGGACTTGGCGATGTCACGGCCAGAACCGAGAGAGAAGGGAGAGGCGGCGTTGTAAGGTGCGTCTTGGGAAAGGGAGTGGTCGGTAGAGGTTTTGGGGAAGAAGAGGTTCGGCGTAGAGAGGGAAATAAGGAGTAAAGGGGATGATATAAACTTAGGGTTTTTAATTAAACCCTAGGTTAAATTTCTCAATCAACTCCTATTTTTGGGCATTCCAAATTAGCTTTCTGAAGCTCATTAATGCATCCCCTCTGATTACGTCATACGAGCTCTAATTAAATCCCAAAAAATTTATAAAAATTTTTAAAAATTCCAATAAGATTATTTCTTAATAATCCTATTATTTAGTACTTATTTGGGTACCGTATTTTACACTAACCCTTCTATTTGGCTGAATCCTTTTGCTACTAGTCTGACTTTCTTTCTGATTATTTTACCCTGATCATCTAATTTGTTCCTAAATAGCCACTTAGTGTTAACTATGGTTTTGTTAATGGGTTTAGGTACTAGTTCCCGGACCTGGTTTCTTTCAAATTGGGCAAACTCCTCTTGCATTGCTAATATCCAGTCTGGGTCTGGTAGGGTTTCGTTTATAGTTTTGGGTTCAATTTTGGAAATAAGGGCTATTTGACTTAGGTTTCTATAAGATGATCTAGTTTTGACTCATAGAGTTGGGTCACCCAAAATTTGGTCAGATGGATGATTGGTACTTGTTCTTGTTGGTCTTATATTTGGGACAGTAGCTAGTTCTTGTAATTCACTAGGTTTAAGTTAAATTTCTTCATCATCCTCTCTGTTTCTTGAGTTAATATTTTCTGTATTAATATTTTCATTTATTACATTGGATAAGTTATTTTCTTCATCAAAAATCACATTGGTTGATTCTTCAACTTTTAGGGTTTCTTTGTTATAGATTCTATACACCCTACTGTTTGTGGAGTATCCTAGGATGATTCTTATTGTTAATTTTGGTGTGAATTTTCCTAAGTAGTACTTAGTGTTTAGAATATGAATATTACACCCAAACACCTTTAAATAATTTAGGTTAGGGATTTTATTATAATATACTTCATATGGTGTTTTATTTTGAGGTTTATTTATTAGAATTCTATTTTGAATGTAACAAGCTGTGTTAATTGCCTTAGCCCAGAATTGATTATTTAAGTTGTATTCATTTAACATGATTCTAGCTACTTCTTGTAGGGTCCGATTTTTTCATTCTACTAAACCATTTTGTTGTGGGGTTCTTAGGCATGAGTATTCATGTGTGTATCCATTAATTTCACATAGTTCAGTAAATTTATGGTTTTTAAATTCTCCTCCATGATCACTTCTAATTCTTTTTATTTTAGTATCTTTTTCATTTTCTATTAATTAACAAAATGTTTTAAAGATTTCATAGGTTTCATCTTTAGTTGTTAGAAATTTTACCCAAATAAATCTTGAGTAATCATCGATTATAACAAAGCAATATCGGTTTTTGCTTAGTGACTTGACTCCATGAGAACCAAACATGTCACGCCCCAGGTAGTCCCTGTCCGAAGAAAGTTCGGCAGCATCTCCCCTGTACGGATGACAATATGAATCCAGAATACATATATCTCTATACCTCGGCCACACACGGCCGGAATAATACAATACAAATAAGAAACAATCCACGCAGTTATATTCAACATTTCCACACAGATATAATATGAACAATCTACGCAGTTATATAAAGAAAGAACGATATAGAATCCTCGAAGATATATGTAAACATTCTACTCCACTACAATGAAGAAAGACAAAATCCACGAAGTAATGAAAATATATCCGCAGCGGAAAACCAAAAGTAGTAAACCCAAGTGTTCGATAAAAAGTCCACAATACAAAACCCACATCACAAGTATATAAGATGCAAAAACAAAACATATCCCGACAACAGGAAAGCCTCGCGATAAAGGGGCTAGCGACTGGAATCTCTCCCGACGGCCTCAACCTGAAAAATAGTAACAACGGGGTGAGTTCAAAGAACTCAGCAGGTAATCCAATAGATATGTACAACAACATATAACCACCAGTAACATCCTATGGTACAGTACACTAAACCATAGAGACTACAGTACAGTTTCCTAACAGTACAACCTACGGTACAATCTCCTAATAGTATAACAGATAAGCATAGCTGAAATAAACTGTAATAACCATCAATAGGCATAAAGTACAGTCTATAGCAAGAATAATAAGAAAATGCATAACTGAAATAAACTGTACTCACCTGCGAGGCTTGTGCAACTGACTGTGAACATACACAGATAAAAATAGTCAGAGCAAAAGCATATAACCTGTATGCATGTCAATCATATGCAATCCCAAAATGCATCAATCACAAATAATGTAATTTGTGCATATGATGCAAATGACATGTCCTGGTCACCCCTACTGCCATGCTCAGCCATCTCACACACAATGGTGAGACTGAGTGGGTAGGGCCGTGACGACCGTGCACTCTACCGTCACTACCCCTGATGAGTGACCGAGTGGACGGGATGCTGTCGGAGTACACCTATCCTCCTACCTCAAACATAGTGAGGGAGCGCAATGCTCTCATCTCCCGGTACACAATGACGGGGAGGGACCCCGGCGTGCTACCACACTCCTGTCACGCTACCCATAAGCGTCCTAGCGAAGCACCACCGGGCAACCTACCATACACACCCTGAGTGTTGTGCCACTACCCATGCAGTGGTCACGTTGTGTGTAGGCCCATGTAGCCGGCCGACGAGCTCAACAATAATGGAGTCATCAATCGCCCAGCATGCAATCATGCAATATGGTGCATGCGGCTACAGTATGTCATACCTGAACATACCCTCCTCCATATGTGTAGGTGCCAAAAGGATAAACACATATATAACAAGGATAATAAACAACATGAATCCAATATCACATATCCAATATATCTATCAACTAATCCAGTATAGAGGGAAGCACAATAAATACCTCTATCTCTATGAACACAGATAACATAGCCAGAAAGAAAAGCATACTAAGGTATAGCAGCTAACAGTAGAACCATGTATCAGGTATCAACTAAACTAAAACCAGGGGAAGTACTAAAACTACCAATCACTAGTAATTATATATAAAGTGCACATATCATAAGACAGTATCAAAAGATAAGTCAAAGGGTACCCGCCTCAAATAGAAGGTACAAGTCAACAATCCAAGGTCGAGACGCCCGTCTCGAATCAGAATCCTACGTCAAACAACATATATATATTTTATTTAGCTAAATCCATATGAATAGCTAAATAAAATCTCTAACACTAAATTAGGGTAAAACCCTAATCCACACAATCACAACCTACCTAATTAAATCTAGCTATCAATTAGGGTTAGTTACCTAATCCCTAATCACCAATAGATTAGAAATCTAAACATAGATTAAATCTAATAGTTGATTAGGGTTAATCGTCTTAACCCTAATTATTTCATTAGATTAATCTAAGCAATTAAATCTAACCACAATCAACATAACCCTAATTCAAATCTACACATCATGTATCATGTATTAATCCAATGTATTCCTAATCCAATACATAAATCTAATTCATCAACATGTAACAATTACCCTATACCTTACCTCAAATTCAAACCTCTGTTCTTGATCCAAAGCCACTGATGATGCTGGTTTGAATGCTGCCGGCAAGATCAATCCAAAATCTACATCCACAAGACAGTGCCTCTAGCTCACAGCCATGCTTGTTAATCCTCAGCACTCAACCTGCTGGATCACCCAGATCAAGAAAGAATCAAGCAAAGATCACATATCAACATGAAATGGTGATCTCTGATCAAGCAACACATAATTCCAACTAGAACTCACCTTCAACCGGGACCTCAATTAGCAACGAGGAAGAGGAGACCCAAGATCACCTTCATAGAACACAGAACCTCACTGGAAATCAATCCCGTGACCTAAATCATTGATCCACAGCAGCCCAATGCTTCCTTTAATCAAGAACCGTAAGGTCATCACAACAGAAAAACAATCCAACAAGATCCTTGAATCTCCATAATTCCCAACATTACCTCAATTGATCGTCTCTAGAAAATGTCACCCGATCCAATCCGTGAAGCAGAGTATTGAAGACCCTCCCCCAATCAGCAACAATGAAGACGGAATCCAAGATCTGACCTGGGATCGCTGAGAATCAGAGAGGAAGAGAGCATAATCGAGGAAGAAACTCGAAGCTAGGGCACAAATCAAAGAACAGGAAAGAGGAAGGATCGGTTGCTTACCCATGGAACCTTAATTGCCCCCTTCACGTCGGCGATCGGCGATGGCACGGCTCAATCCAACGGCGCTGTCCGATTCGTCTAGAGAAGACACGGATCGCTCCAGGAATGACTCATGGAGAAGGAATGAAGGGCCGATAAGCTGGGGACAACACAGATCGAGCACCTGTCGTGCCCTAGCCGCCTCGCCGTCGACACTCGGCCGCCGAATCCACCGAACAAATCTCCCCTCAGCCGAAGACAGCACGGCTCCGCTGGTTTCCGTCGTGTTCCAGCAAGCTCCGGTGGCTTCCTCCTCGGGCGGTGTCGACGCTCGACGAAGGTCCCTCGGCTTGGCATCGATTCGTCCGCGAGACAAAGAGAGGGAACAGAGGAAGGGAACGGGGAAGAAGAGAAGCTCGGGTTCGGCGATAGGTTTAGGGAAAAGAAATAAAAAAAGAAAAGTATTTATATTAAAACTTTTCCTCACTTAAACGGGTATTCCAAACAGGCTTTATCCGTACCCGTAATTGATCCCCTCAAAACTCATCGTACGAGCTCCGAAAAATTCCCAGAAAATTCCTAAAATTCCGGAAAAATTTTATAAGGCTATTTCCCAAATAACCCTATTATTTAAATTTTCCAATATCTTACAAAACAGATCTAAGTGTAGGAACTCAAGTATCGAATTAGTTCTATTTGAGTTGGTTAACTTGTGGGTTGACTTGGTTTGTTTACCTTGTCGACAAGCATTACAAATTGAATTTTCTATAAATTTTAGTTTAGGCAGACCTCTAACTAAGCTACTTTGACTCATTTTTTAAATGAGTCTAATATAAGTGTGACCCAGTCTTCGGTGTCACAACTTAGTCTCTGTTGGGGTTGCAAGGTTGCAAACATAGTCTCATATTGAAAACACATGGAAAAGATCATGGGTTTATAAGAGAAAGATATCTCTATTGGCATGAGGCCTTGTGGGTAGAGCCCAAGAGCAAAACCATGAGGGTTTAGGCCCAAAGTGGACAATATCATGTCATTGTGGAGATATCTAAATTCTTTTCGATCCTACAATTGGTATCAGAGCCCGGACTGCCAGAAGGTTTAACCGCCGACTGTGCACAAGAGCTATGGTCTGATTGAACCATGTGAGTACAATATTGACCTCGAACAAAGAAAGTGGGAGCTCCTATGTTCGGATCAAGAGGACCAGACACCAGGCAGGAAGTCCTAGTCGGTCGGGTAGACCGAGGGGCAGGAAGTCCTGGTTGCGGCTAGGCAAGGAAGTCCTAGTAGGTCGGGTAGACCGAGGGGCAGGAAGTCCTAGTAGGTCGGGTAGACCGAGGGGCAGGAAGTCCTAGTAGGTCGGGTAGACCGAGGGGCAGGAAGACCTGGTGGGTCGAGGATCGGACGTGGGAAGCCCATGGTCCTTTGTTTGAGGGGGGGATTGTTGGGGTTGCAAGGTTGCAAACATAGTCCCATATTGAAAACACATGGAAAAGATCATGGGTTTATAAGAGAAAGATATCTCTATTGGCATGAGGCCTTTTGGGTAGAGCCCAAGAGCAAAACCATGAGGGTTTAGGCCCAAAGTGGACAATATCATGTCATTGTGGAGATATCTAAATTCTTTTCGATCCTACAGTCTCCTCTTGTTATGTCAATAGACACTTTAGTGAAGAGGATGGTAGGTTAATTGTATAAATATTTTTCCTTCTTATTCCCTTAAGTGTGATTTTAGGATTATCAATGTTTTTAATTAAGCACTCAGATTTTGAAAATGTGACTAAGTATCCTGAGTCACATAACTGACTGATACTAAGTAAATTAAAATTGAATTGATCAACCAGTAAGACTTTTCGAATATAGAAATCGAAACTTAATTGGATATTACCTGTTCTGATTACCTTAAGGGTTCCATCGTTGCCGAATGCAACTGACCCTAGATTCTTGAGTTTCAGCTTAGTGAATTTCAATCTATCTTCAGTCATGTGCCTAGAGCATCCACTATCCAATATCCATTGACCCAAATCTGTATGTTCCTACATATAAAGTATTTGATTTGGTTCAATTGACGGATTCAGTAGATAGTTTGATTGAAATTAATGCCTTAATGTTCCATCTCACCTAGCCTAGATTATCAAGCATGGTATTCTTATGGGTGATCCTGAGATGGATATTTTGAGTTGATTAATTCAGTTAAGTTAGTTAATTGGTTAGATTTAACTTATTTAGTAATCTTAATTGTGTTAAATTGATTTATTGATTTTATTAAGTTATAATTATTTATTAATTAAGTTAAAATTATTTAATTTAAAAATTATTTAATTATTTAAGTGATTAAGTTAAATAATTTAAGTGATTAAGTTACAATTATTTTATTAATTAAGTTAAAATTATTTAATTTAAAAAATTATTTAATTTAAAAAATTATTTAATTAAAATGAAATTGATTTAATTAGGTTACAATTTATTTATTTGTTTAAAATTAATTTATTAATTTAATATTATTTTAATTCAATTCTAAATTTTATCTAGGTCCATCTCACACATTTCTAAATTATCAATTAGGAAACCTTATGAATTTTGTGAGATGGTTAATTTTATCTTTGATTTATGTTATGTCTAAGGATTAATTTACATTTGAGTTAGACTTAAGTTTTTCAATTGGTCAATTAAATACACATTTCAAAGATTAGCTTCTAGGCTGTGGCGAGGCACTAGGCTTTTTTTGGTATGGGATCATCCACCACTTCTAGACAAAGCCGCTCAAAAAAATTGAATATTTAATTTTCTTTGGAAATCCCTAGGTCTAACCAATCAAGTGTAAATTATGCCTAGGTTCTTATCTAGCCTAATCTAAGCATATAATGAAAGTAGAAGAAACAAAGCATTCATTAAATAATTCTGACAATAGTCTTTCTATTGGCTCCCCCTGGATCATAACCTCGATATGATCGATCAAGGTAATGGACTTGATCCTTGGGGATTCAATATTGACCAAGTCCAACTTGATTAACCAAGTTTGACTTGGGGGCCCATGCTTGGACTAGTTTCTTGTTTGTTCTATTAACAAGAGATAGATATGAACGATATTTCTTTTTTGCCCTAATCCTAGTCCGGATCGATTGTATATGGCTTTTTATTTTTCAAGAATCAAATCAAGATTATTGGAACCCAGTGTAAACCGTTCCAACGTGATCTTCAAATCCTTGACTTGAATTTTCAGGCTGGAATTCTCTTCCTCAAGCTTTTGGACTTGAGTTGAGGTTTTAGTCTGAATAGGGGCACTCAAAGATTCAGAGCTAGTCACTTCTTTAAGGGTTGTTACCTCCTTTAGAAGTGATTTGATCCGAACATTAGATTTAGCTAATTTATGCATAAGATAATTGACTAGGTTATGTAACCGAGAAATACTTACGGTGGGGTTAGGCCCTTCAGAAACGGATACGGATCCGTGGCTTCCCTCTGATTCTACTTCCGATTCATTCTCGCTTTCGGATTCATTGATTTGGTCCCGAGCCATCAATGCAAGGAAGCTCGTCTGTTCAAGCTCTTCATCAGACTCTTCTGATGAGGACTCGTCCCAAGTTGCCTTTAGAGCTTTCTTCTTTCTTTGCTTCTTTGCATCCTTTTGATTCAGACAGTTGGATTTGATATGTCCCTTTTGGTTGCAGTCATAGCAGGTTACTTCGAACTTCACCTTTGAACTTGGTTGAACCTTCTTGGACTGGATCACCTTCTTCATGTCCTTCTTGTTGAAGCCCTTCTTCTTTTTGTAGAGCTTTCTTACCAAGTTGACGAGTTCGACTATGATCTCGTCGTCATCATTGTCTAAGTCCGGTTCTTCTTCTGACTCCAGTTTGGTTCTGCGTCTTGCTTTTGGTTCGTGTGCTCTGCTTGTACCTGCAATCAAAGATATACCCTTCTCGGACGATTGAGCGTTAATTTGTTCATGTAATTCAAATTTAGAAAATAATTCATCAAGTTTAATTAAAGATAAATCCTTGGCTACAATGTAAGCATCTACCATGCATGCCCGCAAGGTATTCCTCGGAAAGACATTTAGGGCATACCTTAGGACGTCGCGGTTCTCCACTTTCTGTCTGATTGCGTGGAGTTCGTTGAGCAGATCTTGTATACGGGCATGAAGCTGGCTAGCCATCTCACCTTTCTGCATTTTAATGTTATATAATTTATTAAACAGTAAGTCACGCTTACTTACCTTTATGTCGGACGTGCCCTCATGCAACTCGATCAACTTTTCCCACAATTCTTTTGTGCTCGAGAACAGGTCGACGCGGTTCAGCTCCTCCTTCGTTAATCCATATTAGAGGATGTAGGTCGCTTTGACGTTGGCTTCGACCTTTTTTATTATACGTGCATCCCAATTATCGCACGAAACTAGTTTTCCTGAGCTGTTGAGTGGAAGCAAGATCCCAGTCTTGACGATCATCTACATCTCGAACTGGGTCCGGAGGTATGACTCCATTTGGCCTTTCTAGTAGCCGAAAGCTTTGCCGGTGAAGAGCGGAGGGCAGGCTGTGCTGTAGCTTTCTTGATGGGTCATTTGAAAAATGAATCTCGCACACAGAAAGATAAACAACAAAGGTTCCAAGACTAGGTCTTGGATTTTGTAGTGCGGGTTAAAAAAAATAAACACGTGAACTCGAGTGGTGTTGTACCAACTTCGAGAAAAAATTTGATTATGAAAAAACTAGATCAGAAGGCGACAATAATATCGATTCCGATCGACTCCGAAAAGTTGAAAATCACTACAAAAAATATTTGATTGGTGGTTGCACCAAATCAAAGCGACCCCGCTCTGATACCAATTATTGGATCGAAAAGCGCTAGATGGGGGGGGGGGGGGGAATAACGCTCGTGGCTTTCACTTTTCGTTTCGGAAATCTTAGAATAAACGCAATGAAAATTAGATCACAGAGACACAAGCAAACATAGGGATTTACTTGGTTCGGAGCATGTGGAGACTCCTACTCCAAGACCTACGCTCGTTGAGCATTTACTTTGGGCAACAACTATAAGCTCACAAATATTACAGGAGCTTATTACAATAAAACTATATTGAAAAACTATACCGGTAAGAAGAAATTGAAACTTCACAGCTTCGGGTCGTCGGGGTCTTGTTATAGCTTAGCCGGATCATCTCATTAGCAGTGCACAAGTCAGGGATTGCTTAGAATGTGTTGTCCTTTGCTGCTGGTTGAGACTGCTATATAAAGCCCATTGAGGGTGCCCTCAAGGCTCTTAAGGGCGCCTCGATCACCGGTGGATTCGCAGCGTGGATAAGCTTCGCTTCACCCGTTGCTTATCCTCTTGAGGGTGCCTCCGATGCCCTTGAGGGTGCCTCCGATGCCCTTGAGGGTGCCTCCGATGCCCTTGAGGGCACCTCCAAGCCCGTCCGAGGAGCCTCAGCACTCTAGGAGGGTGCCTTCAACCCGGCTTTCTGTGCATCTTCTACCAAAGCATCCGAGGTGCCTCCAACCTCCATGGAGATGCCTCGGACACTATTCATCCGGGGATTTAAGTTCTTTTTATGTCCTGCAAGATACGTTAGTCCACAAAATAATAACATATCCTGCAAAACAAAGTTAGCATACTATAAACATGATAACAAAATATTTGACAATCTCTGGACTGTCCGGTTCTAACTTTGGATTTTCAACCGAAAACCCTAGGTCGAACCGACGCCTACTGTTCCCTTGGCGGGGAACGCGCCCTCACCTACTCCACTAAGGAGAGTATACCTATTGCCAGTTTGATCCTCTAGATGAACTGGACTTTTGCTCAGAACTCGAATCCTCAGGTGTGAGATCTTGGAAAATTTAATTAATAGGGTTATTTGGAAAATAGCCTTATAGAATTTTTCCGGAATTTTTAGAAATTTTCTGGGAATTTTTCGGAGTTCGTACGACGGGTTTTGAGGGGATCAATTCTGGACACAGATAAAGCTTGTTGGGGATACCCATTTAACTAAGGAAATGTTTTATTTATAAATTCAAATTCGTTTCCTTTTCTCCCCCAAATCGCCGATCCACTCCTCTTCCCCGACCCTTCCTCTGTTGTCTCTCGTGGACGAACCGAACCCAGTGGACTTCCAGCAATCGTCGACGTCGACTGAGGCCTCGTCGCCGGAGCTTGCCAGAGATCGAAGAAGGGGGCCGAATCATCTTGATCTCCTCTTCTCCACCCTTCCCCAACGCCGACACCAAGGGCGATGATCGCCGGAATGAAGAGGCAATTAGGGCTCCGAGGCTAGCTCCGATTTCTTCTTCTCTGGATGATCACTGATCTGTGCCCTAGCACGGTCTGCGTTTCCCCGATCGATGCCATTGGATCAAGCCAGATCCACCGATCGCCGGTGTAGAGAGGCAGTTAGGGCTTCAATGGGTAAGCAATCCGAACCTTATTCCTTCTATTTCTTTGATTTGTGCCCTAGCTTCGAGTTTCATCCTCGATTCTTGCTTTTCCTCTTTGATCGTCGGCGATCCTAGGTCAGGTCATGGATCGTTTGATTGGATCTTGGATTCCTCTGCCGGAGCTAGGTCTTGCAGACGCTGGCTAGTTGAGGGTCAATAGATTCAATACATTGCATTATGGATTGGATTAGGTGACACCTTCTGGAGGCAACCGATCGAGGTAATGCATTGTTGATTCTTGCTCTCTTTTCTTTATTGTGATCTTGATGGCAGATTCAATTGTTGCGGTAAATCCCTTGATCAGTACTTGGACTTTCTCTTCTTCACTGTGATTGAGGTCTCGGTTGAAGTGGAGAGGAATTCCAGCAGGGAGGTCTTGTTGTGGTGTTCTTGATCTAGTAGCTCAGTTTGGTTCCGGCAGCAGCTATCCAGATTGAGGTAAGGTGAATAGAGTTGGTGTTGGATTCCAATCTTGATCAGACTAGTTAACTCATGTTGGTGTGATTTGATTTCTAGATGGTTATGCATGATGTAGATGAATTATACATGTTAATTGTAGATTTTGCGTTGGTTGGAATATTGTGATTAGATTTAATTGCATAGAGTTAATCTAATGGAAGGAATAGGGTTAAGATAGTTAACCCTAGTCAACCGTTGGATTCCTAAACTAATAGGTGATTAAGGATAGGTAACTAATCCTAATTAACCATTAGATTAATTAGGTAGATTGAGGTTGTGTTGTTTAGGATTTTACCCTAATTTAGTATTAGGGATTTTATTTAGCTATTCACTTGGATTTAGCTAAATAAAATATTTATATGTGATTGACGCAGGACGCTGATTCGAGACGGGCGTCTCGACTTCAGATTTGGATTGTACCTTCTATTTGAGGCGGGTACCCTTTGACTTATCTCTTGATAGTGTCTTTTGATATGTGCAGTTTATATATACTTACTAGTGATTGGTAGATTTAGCACTTCCTTGGTTATAGGTTAGTCGATACCTGTAGACGGTTACTAGTGATTGGTAGTTCAACACTTTCCCTGGATTTAGGTTTGGTTGATACTTGATACATGCTTCTACTGTTATCTGCTATACATTAGGCTGGTATACCTTTACTTCTTACCATGTGTATATGTGTTCGTGGATATGGATATTTATAGTGCTTCACTATACTGGATTAGTTGTTATACATATTGGATATGTGATGTTGGATTCATGATACTTACATCTTGTTATATGTTGTTGGACTTATGTTGCTTATATCTCTGTTATATATGCGTTTACCTTTTTTTTGGCACCTACGCATATAGAGGAGGATATGTTCAGGTATGACATACTGTAGCCGCATGCACCATATCGCATGATTGCATGCTGGGCGATTGACGACTCCATTATTGTTAAGCTCGTCGGCCGGCTACATTGACCTGCGCACCACGTGACCACTACATGGGTAGTGGCACAGCACACAGGGTGTGTAGGTTGCTCGGTGGTGCTCCGCTGGAGGCTCCACTCATGGGTAGTGTGATAGGCAGCGTGGTAGCACACCGGGGTCCCTCCCCGTCATTGTGTACCGGGAGATGAGAGCATGGCGCTCCCTCCTATAGTGAGGTTGGAGGATAGGTGTACTCCGGTGCATCCCGTCCACTCGGTCACTCTTCAGGGGTAGTGACGGCAGAGTGCACGGTGTCACAGCCCTACCCACGCGGTCTCACCATTGTGTGTGAGATTCTGACTGGCGTCAGGGGTGACCATGTCATATTGCATCATATGCACGGATTGCATTTGTTATGATTGATGCATTTTGGTGATTGCATATGATTGACATGCATACAGGATACATGTTTTTGCTCTGACTATTTTTACCTGTGTATGCTCACAGTCAGTTACACAAGCCTCGCAGGTGAGTACAGTTTATTTCAGTTATGCATTTTCTTATTATTCTTGCTATAGACTGTACTTAATGCCTATTGCTGGTTATTACAGTTTATTTCAGCTATGCATATCTGTTATACTGTTAGGAGACTGTACCGTTGGTTGTACTGTTAGTGTACTGTACATTAGGATATTGCTGGTAGTTATATATTGCTATACATGTCTATTGGATTACCTGCTGAGTTCTTTGAACTCACCCCGTTGTTACTATTTTTCAGGTTGTGGCCGTCGGGAGGTATTCCAGTCGCTAGCCCCATTCTCGCGAGGATTTTCTTTGTCGTATTATATTTTGCTTTTGCATCTTATATACTTGTATTGTGGGTTTGTATTGTGGACTTTATGTCGAACATTCGGGTTTGCTACTTTGTTTTCCGCTGCGAATATTTCATTACTTCGTGGATTTCATTTCTTCGTTGTAGTGGAGTAGGATGTGTACGTATATCGTCGTTGATTTCTATATCATCTTTTCGTTAAATATAACTGCGTGGATTGTTTACTATTTGTGTGTATTGTTCCGGCCGAGTGTGGCCGAGGTATAGATATATGTATACTGAGATTCATATTGTCCGCCATACAGGGGAGATGCTGCCGAAATTTTTCGGGCAGGGACTACCTGGGGCGTGACAATTTATTTGGTATCAGAGCGGATTTCTGATACTTATTTCTCGTGTCCTGGAGTTTGTTAGCGTATCTGGATTTTCGAGATTTTATCTGATACCAATTTATTTGGTGTCAGAGCTAGGCTCCGATTTCAGATTTTTGTGTCCTGCAGTTTACGAACGTATCTGGATTTCTTTGGGATTTTATCTGATACCAATTTATTTGGTATCAGAGAAAAATTTTGCGATACCTACTTGTCGGGTTTCGGATTTACGAGGCTTACTTTCGTGAGCATTTCTCGGTATTTTGGATTTGTACGGATTTTCGTAGACTTACTCGTTTCGGAATTTCGAGGTATTTTGACGAGATTTTATTGGTTCTATTTGGGGATAAGCAGCGATAGGATATCTCCAGACGACAAATAGGTAATTTAGGTAATTTTTTCAGTTCTTATACCTGTAGTGATATCTGGGTAACATTTTGTTACAGATATGGTACATACATGTGTTCCGATACTGAGACGTGGTCATCCATGTAAGAGTCCGATAGATTCTCCGGAGATAGAGTCTCCAGAGAGATCTACTAGGATCGAGCTTGTCCATCAGGGACAGACTCGTCAGGATATTATAGGCACGTCGGATTATAAGATCCCGACGGTTCCGACTTCAGAGGTGCATACCTCGACTGTACCACTAGTGGTACTACCTTCAGTATACCCTACACCCCCTCCAGTTGTGCCTACTATTGCGTACTTGAGGTACGAGATGAGGCAGAGATCTGGTGGGACACAACGCTCCATTATAGGCGAGCAGCATATTTCATGGACGAGATTTAGAGAAGCATTAGAGAGTCAGTATTTTCCCCGAGCGTATCAGATGACACGTCGGTAGGATTTCCTGAGGCTTCGACAGAATAACCGCTTAGTGATGGAGTATAATGCCGAATTTAAGCGGTTGGCTAGATTCTGTCCTGAGTTAGTTGTCGAGGGCAGATCTCGTATGCTTCAGTTTGTCCAGGGACTGGACAGGCATCTTCAGGTGAAGATTGCCGGTTTTGGTAGTTCATCATATACCGAGACACTGGATAGGGCTCTTATGATTGAGTCAACTCAGCAGAGAGCAAATGCGGACAAGAATAGAAAGCAGACTGATCGGACTTTCGGATAGATCCAGTAGCCACAGACTACTGGACAGCATCAGAGCAGTCGCACTCAAACGGGTCAGGGTACTTCTGGGTCATCTGGCCGATCCCAGAAGTCAGGACGATCTTTATCAGGACGTTTTTGGTCTTCTCAGCAGAACCGGAAACTGTCCACCGATGACTCTCACTGCACTCGATGCGGGTCCCGAGATCACATCATCTCTGCATGTACTTGGGACAGTCAGTTTGCTATTATTGCAAACTGCCTAGACATTTGAGCCGAGGTTGTTCGCTGAAGGCCCAGCATGTAGCTTCCGGAGTTTCTGTGTTGGGAGGACCACTTGGTCAGTCTGGGACTCAGCGAGGAGGGCCGAAAGCCCAATCTTCGCGTCGTCAGCAGAGTACAACTCCCCCTGCACCAGCTGCATAGGCCATGCACGGGCAGGAGCATTTGGGTGTCCTTGTGGAGGACCCCACGGTATTCCACCCTAGTGTTCTCCAGTACTATTCGTCAAGAAGAAGGATGGTACTCTGAGGTTGTGCATCGATTATAGGCAGCTGAATGCAGTGACTATCAGAAATAAGTACCCCTTATCACGGATTGAGGATTTATTTGATCAGCTCAGAGATACATCAGTGTATTATAAGATTGATCTACGGTCTGGATATCATCAGCTGAGAGTTAGAGATTCTGATATTCAGAAGACAGCATTTCGTACCAGATACGGACATTACGAGTTTTTGGTAATGCCATTTGGGCTTACCAATGCTCCAGCAGTATTTATGGATTTGATGAACCGTATCTTTTTGGAGTATCTGGATCAGTTTGTGATTGTATTTATCGATGACATATTGATCTATTCACGTTCTGAGGAGGAACATGCGCAGTACCTTCGCATAGTCTTGGAGACTCTTCGACAACATCATCTGTATGCGAAGTTCAGCAAGTGTGCATTTTGGCTTTCCTTAGTTGGTTTTCTAGGACATGTGGTTTCTAGCCGAGGTATTTCAGCAGATCCTCAGAAGAGCGAGGCTATCACTAGCTGGGAGCAGCCGAAGTCAGTCTAGGAGATTCGCAGTTTCTTGGGCTTGGCTGGATATTACCGACGATTCGTTGAGGGTTTCTCCAGCATTGCTATGCCGTTGACACGTCTGACACGGAAAGGCGTGAAGTTCACGTGGTCAGAGGCTTGCGAGACCAGCTTCCAGGAGCTGAAGCGGAGATTAGTATCAGCACCAGTCTTGGTTTTACCTTCTGGTGATGACGGATTCGTACTTTATACAGACGCATCTCTTCAGGGCTTGGGCGCTATTTTGATGCAGCACGGTAGGGTAGTCTCCTATGCTTCTCGTCAGTTGAAGGAGCATGAGAAGAACTACCCAGTACATGATTTAGAGCTAGCTGCTATTATCTTTGCTTTGAAGCTTTGGCGACATCATCTTTATAGTATTACTTTTGAGATTTTTACTGATCATAAGAGTCTCAAATATATTTTCACCCAGAAGGAACTCAATCTCCGACAGAGGAGATGGATGGAGTTCCTGAAGGATTATGATTGTACTATTAGCTATCATCCGGGTAAATCTAATGTGGTTGCTGATGCACTGAGTAGGAAGTCCAGAGGGACTTTAGCTTGTCACCGAGTTACAGTCACGGACTTGATTCAGGGATTCTCCGAGTTGGGCCTTGAGGAGCAGGGACGGACAAAGCAGGATATTCTTGTTACCATGATTGCTCAGTCGTCGATCAGGATGAGGATTCGAGAGGCCCAGGCCGGAGATCAGCATTTACAGTTCATTGGCAGCCAGATAGCTTCCGGACAGCAGACCGAGTTTACACGAGATGATGAGGGTATTGTTTATTTTCGAGGCAGATTATGTGTACCTCAGTCTCACCCGGTCATGGAGGAGTTACTTCAGGAGGCTCATCGTTCTAGATTTGTTATCCACCCAGGTGGGACCCGTATGTATCGAGATTTGAGGCGTTCCTATTGGTGGAACGGTATGAAGAAAGACATTGTAGATTTTGTAGTTAGATGTCTTGTCTGTCAGCAAGTGAAGGCTGAGCACCAGAGACCTGCTGGTTTACTTCAGAGGATCCCTATTCCAGAGTGGAAGTGGGAGCATATTACTATGGATTTTGTGGTAGGGCTGCCTAGGACTCGACGAGGCCATGATTGGATTTGGATAATCGTTGATCGATTAACCAAATCTGCACACTTTTTAGCGATCCGGAAGACTGATTCTCTGGATCGATTAGCTGAGTTATACTGTCGAGAGATTATCAGATTGCATGGAGTTCCGTTGAGCATTATATCTGATAGAGACCCACGGTTCACGTCCCGATTCTGGCAGAGTCTGCAGCAGGCCTTGGGCACACAGCTTCGTTTCAGTATGGCATTCCATTCACAGACAGATGGGCAGTCAGAGCGGACTATTCAGACATTGGAGGACTTGCTAAGGTCTTGTGGCATGGACTTCGGAGGCAGTTGGGAGGACCACCTGCCATTAGTGGAGTTCGCCTACAACAACAGCTATCATTTGGCTATCCAGATGGAACCGTTTGAGGCGTTATATGGTAGGCCTTGTCGGACACCCATCCTCTGGGAAGAGGTTGGGGAGGCCCAGCTGATAGGACCTCAGAGAGCTCAGCAGGATGCAGAGTTAGTTTGCACTATCAGACGGAGGATGTCAGAGGCTCAGGACCGTCAGAAGAGTTATGCTAATCAGAGACGGAGACCCCCTAGAGTTCTCCATTGGTGATCATGTATTTCTTAGAGTTTCACCCACGAAAGGGGTGAAGAGATTTGGTCTCCGAGGTAAGCTAGCTCCCCGATATATTGGAGCAGTAGCTTATCGTCTGGCGCTACCACCATCTCTAGCTAGCATTCACGATGTACTCCATGTATCTATGCTGAGGAGATACGTATCCGATCCGGCACATGTTCTGTCAGATATATCTGTTCCTATTCAGGCGGACGTTACTTATGAGGAGGTTCCGGTACGGATTATGGAACGTAGAGAGCGTCAGCTGCGGAACAAGACGGTCCGACTGGTTAAAGTCGGATGGCAGCATCATTCTGACGAGGAGGCTACGTGGGAGCTGGATGATACGATCCGAGCTCGATACCCCCATCTTTTTACTTGAGGTATGTGGGTTAGAGTTCCTTTCAGCATTTATACTACATGGTTATATTTCAGTGTTTGCTATTGGTTATAGCGAAATTTGGGGACCAAATTTTTATTAGTAGGGGAGGATGTGAGATCTTGGAAAATTTAATTAATAGGGTTATTTGGAAAATAGCCTTATAGAATTTTTCCGGAATATTTAGAAATTTTCTGGGAATTTTTCAGAGTTCGTACGACGGGTTTTGAGGGAATCAATTCTGGACACAGATAAAGCTTGTTGAGGATACCCATTTAACTAAGGAAATGTTTTATTTATAAATTCAAATTCGTTTCCTTTTCTCCCCCAAATCGCCGATCCACTCCTCTTCCCCGACCCTTCCTCTGTTCTCTCTCGTGGACGAACCGAACCCAGTGGACTTCCAGCAATCGTCGACGTCGACTGAGGCCTCGTCGCCGGAGCTTGCCAGAGATCGAAGAAGGGGGCCGGATCATCTTGATCTCCTCTTCTCCACCCTTCCCCAACGCCGACACCAAGGGAGATGATCGCCGGAATGAAGAGGCAATTAGGGCTCCGAGGCTAGCTCCGATTTCTTCTTCTCTGGATGATCACTGATCTGTGCCCTAGCACGGTCTGCGTTTCCCCGATCGATGCCATTGGATCAAGCCAGATCCACCGATCGCCGGTGTAGAGAGGCAGTTAGGGCTTCAATGGGTAAGCAATCCGAACCTTATTTCTTCTATTTCTTTGATTTGTGCCCTAGCTTCGAGTTTCATCCTCGATTCTTGCTTTTCCTCTTTGATCGTCAGCGATCCTAGGTCAGGTCATGGATCGTTTGATTGGATCTTGGATTCCTCTGCCGGAGCTAGGTCTTGCAGACGCTGGCTAGTTGAGGGTCAGTAGATTCAATACATTGCATTATGGATTGGATAAGGTGACACCTTCTGGAGGCAACCGATCGAGGTAATGCATTGTTGATTCTTACTCTCTTTTCTTTATTGTGATCTTGATGGCAGATTCAATTGTTGCGGTAAATCCCTTGATCAGTACTTGGACTTTCTCTTCTTCACTGTGATTGAGGTCTCGGTTGAAGTGGAGAAGAATTCCAGCAGGGAGGTCTTGTTGTGGTGTTCTTGATCTAGTAGCTCAGTTTGGTTCCGGCAGCAGCTATCCAGATTGAGGTAAGGTGAATAGAGTTGGTGTTGGATTCCAATCTTGATCAGACTAGTTAACTCATGTTGGTGTGATTTGATTTCTAGATGGTTATGCATGATGTAGATGAATTATACATGTTAATTGTAGATTTTGCGTTGGTTGGAATATTGTGATTATATTTAATTGCTTAGAGTTAATCTAATGGAAGGAATAGGGTTAAGATAGTTAACCCTAGTCAACCGTTGGATTCCTAAACTAATAGGTGATTAAGGATAGGTAACTAATCCTAATTAACCATTAGATTAATTAGGTAGATTGAGGTTGTGTTGTTTAGGATTTTACCCTAATTTAGTATTAGGGATTTTATTTAGCTATTCATTTGGATTTAGCTAAATAAAATATTTATATGTGTTTGACGCAGGACGCTGATTCGAGACGGGCGTCTCGACTTCAGATTTGGATTGTACCTTCTATTTGAGGCGGGTACCCTTTGACTTATCTCTTGATAGTGTCTTTTGATATGTGCAGTTTATATATACTTACTAGTGATTGGTAGATTTAGCACTTCCTTGGTTATAGGTTATTCGATACCTGTAGACGGTTACTAGTGATTGGTAGTTCAACACTTTCCCTGGATTTAGGTTTGGTTGATACTTGATACATGCTTCTACTGTCTGCTATACATTAGGCTGGTATACCTTTACTTCTTACCATGTGTATAAGTGTTCGTGGATATGGATATTTATAGTGCTTCACTATACTGGATTAGTTGTTATACATATTGGATATGTGATGTTGGATTCATGATACTTACATCTTGTTATATGTTGTTGGACTTAAGTTGCTTATATCTCTGTTATATATGCGTTTACCTTTTTTTGGCACCTACGCATATGGAGGAGGATATGTTCAGGTATGACATACTGTAGCCGCATGCACCATATCGCATGATTGCATGCTGGGCGATTGACGACTCCATTATTGTTGAGCTCGTCGGCCGGCTACATTGACCTGCGCACCACGTGACCACTACATGGGTAGTGGCACAGCACACAGGGTGTGTAGGTTGCTCGGTGGTGCTCCGCTGGAGGCTCCACTCATGGGTAGTGTGATAGGCAGCGTGGTAGCACACCGGGGTCCCTCCCCGTCATTGTGTACCGGGAGATGAGAGCATGGCGCTCCCTCTTATAGTGAGGTTGGAGTATAGGTGTACTCCGGTGCATCCCGTCCACTCCGTCACTCTTCAGGGGTAGTAACGGCAGAGTGCACGGTGTCACAGCCCTACCCACGCGGTCTCACCATTGTGTGCGAGATTCTGACTGGCGTCAGGGGTGACCATGTCATATTGCATCATATGCACGAATTGCATTCGTTATGATTGATGCATTTTGGTGATTGCATATGATTGACATGCATACAGGATATATGCTTTTGCTCTGACTATTTTTATCTGTGTATGCTCACAGTCAGTTACACAAGCCTCGCAGGTGAGTACAGTTTATTTCAGTTATGCATTTTCTTATTATTCTTGCTATAGACTGTACTTAATGCCTATTGCTGGTTATTACAGTTTATTTCAGCTATGCATATCTGTTATACTGTTAGGAGACTGTACCGTTGGTTGTACTGTTAGTGTACTGTACATTAGGATATTGCTGGTAGTTATATATTGCTATACATGTCTATTGGATTACCTGCTGAGTTCTTTGAACTCACCCCGTTGTTACTATTTTTCAGGTTGAGGCCGTCGGGAGGTATTCCAGTCGCTAACCCCATTCTCGCGAGGATTTTCTTTGTCGTATTATATTTTGCTTTTGTATCTTATATACTTGTATTGTGGGTTTGTATTGTGGACTTTATATCGAACATTCGGGTTTGCTACTTTGTTTTCTGCTGCGAATATTTCATTACTTCGTGGATTTCATTTCTTCGTTGTAGTGGAGTAGGATGTGTACGTATATCGTCGTTGATTTCTATATCATCTTTTCGTTAAATATAACTGCGTGGATTGTTTACTATTTGTGTGTATTGTTCCGGCCGAGTGTGGCCGAGGTATAGATATATGTATACTGAGATTCATATTGTCCGCCGTACAGGGGAGATGCTGCCGAAATTTCTTCGAGCAGGGACTACCTGGGGCGTGACATCAGGTTTTTCTGCTGGGCATTCGCTCCATGACCTGCCTAGACTTTTCACCCTATTCGCAACACCAGGATTTTCACCTAGAGTTTCCGACTCTAGGACTTTTGCCCGAAGACCTCAACCCGCCAAGGCTTTTCACTTAGGGTTACCACCCCCTAGGAACTAGGGTTACCACCCCCTAGGGTTTTCTGCCTGCCTAACCGCAGCTAGGACTTTTACCTAAGATACCTTAGGACTTTTCCTACAAACTCATTCAAACACATTAGATCACAAATAACCTTAACTTTGAATCCTTTGTCATTATCAAAACTCGGGTTCGATCGTCGAATGCTTTCCGCACCAATAGTTTTTATAATTACTAGCTCCATGGGGCCTTTTATAGCCTCCTAGAAAAAGTTACTATTATTTGGAGGCACCTCCAAGGGGATCCAAGGTGCCTCAAAGAGGATAAACTTTTATCCTCTTTTCAACGGTAGCATAATGGCTACTGATTGGTTGGAGGTACCTTCAATGTCCTTGGAGGCGCCTCTGCACCTCTGCTTGAGATGCCTTCGATCTTGCTTGAGATGCCTTAACAACTGATGGTTAAGGTGCCTTCATTGGATTATAAGGCACCTTCGTGCCTTTGCTAGACAACTCCAATAACAGCACCCGAGGCACCTTCAATCACAATGGAGGTGTCTCAGGTCTTTAAGATCAGCCTCCAAGTTGATCTTCTTTGATCCTGCTAGCTTGAGTAATGATTCGGTCATCCTGAATTGAGCTCACTCGAACTCAACTGCAACCTTCTTCAAGCAAGCTTCCTACCCGACTTCTCATCCCTTGAACGTTGTGTATGCCCTTCTCGTCCATCGGTGTATTCTTCCATAGCACTTCATCCTTTAGATGCACTAAGCCCATCGACTCACTTTTTGTGCTATCCTTCTCACTAGCTGTGTCTTTTGCTCGACTTCTTGTGTTCTTAAGTTCCTGGACACTTAAATATAAGATATCAAACACAACAAGACCTAACTTGACTTGATTGACCATATCAAAACTAACCTGAGGTACTTACAACTTGTTGCTTTAAATCTTCCATAGTATAGTACCATCGGATTTACTAGGTTGCTTAGTGAACGTAATATCTTAAACTACACAGCCATTCGTGTAAACTAAGACAATGGTACTTACACAATAATATTTCTTACTTCTTTATAGTTCCCACTATTTTGTTTGTTTTGGCCATGGACAACATCTTGAATTCATAAGTGTTTCATTGAAGCGACTCGTCTTCATACTTATATAGGTGATCTCCTATAAATAATATCCTACCATACTCTACTTTGTGAGTACCCCAGATAAGTTTTGATGTGATCAATCAAGTTAAGTTAGGTCTTATTTTATTTAATCCTTGTGTCTAAGTGTGCAGGAACTTAGGAACACAGGAAGTTGAGTGGAAGACGCAACTAGCAAGAAAAATGACACAACAAGCGAGTCAATAGGATCGGTAC